>NW_028181405.1:110000-112500 GCF_964211825.1 Aythya ferina | reverse complement strand
CCCTAACCCTAACCCTAGCCCTAACCCTAATCCTAACCCTAACCCTAACCCTAACCCTAACCCTAACCCTAACCCTAACACTAAGAGAACACTAACCCTAACCCTAAGAGAACCCTAACGCTAACCCTAACCCTAACATTAACCCTAAATCTAACCCTAACACTAACCCTAATCCTAACCCTAACCCTAACCCTAAGAGAACCCTAACCCTAACCTTAAGAGAACGCTAACCTTAACCCTAACCCTAACCCTAACCCTAACCCTAGCCCTAACCCTAATCCAAACCCTAACCCTAACCCTAACCCTAACCCTAACCCTAACCCTAACCCAAAGAGAACACTAACCCTAACCCTAACACTAACCCTAACCCTAACCCTAAACCTAAACCTAACCCTAACATTAACCCTAACCCTAACCCTAACACAAAGAGAACCCTAACCCTAACCCTATCCCTAAGAGAACACTAACCCTAACCCTATCCCTAACCCTAACCCTATGCCTAAACCTAACCCTAACCCTAAAGATAACCCTTAGAGAACTCTAACTCTAACCCTAACCCTAACCCTAACCCTAACCCTAACCCTAACCCTAACCCTAACCCTAACCCTAACCCAAACCCTAACCCTAGCCCTAAACCTAACCGTAAGCCTAACCCTAATCCTTACCCTAAACCTAACCAAAACCCTAACCCTAAGAGAACCCTAACCATAACCCTAACCCTAACCCAAACCCTAACCCTAACAATAACCCTAACACTAACCAGAACCCTAACCCTAAGAGAACCCTAACACTAAACCTAACCCTAACCCTAACCATAAACCTAACCCTAAGAGAACACTAACCCTAACCCTAACCCTAACGCTAAGAGAACACTTACCCTAACCCTAACCCTAACCCTAACCCTAACACTGACCCTAACCCTAACCCTAACCCTTACCCTAACCCTAAGAGAACACTAACCCTAACCCTAACGCTAATCCTTACCCTAACCCTAAACCTAACCCTAACCCTAACCCTAACCCTAACCCTAACCCTAACCCTAACTCTAATCCTAACCCTAACCCTAAACGTAACCCTAACACTAACCCTATCCCTAACCCTATCCCTAAGAGGACACTAATCCTAACCCTAACCCTAACCCTAACGCTAACCCTAACCCTAATCATAAACCTAACCCTAAGAGAACACTAACCCAAAACCTAACCCTAACCCTAAGCCTAACCCTAACCCTAACCCTAACCGTAACCGTAACCGTAACCCTAACCCTAACCCTAACCCTACCCCTAACCCTAACCCTAACCCTAACCCTAAACCTAACCCTAACCCTAACCGTAACGCTAACCCTAACCCTAATCATAAACCTAACCCTAAGAGAACACTAACCCAAACCCTAACCCTAACCCTAAGCCTAACCCTAACCCTAACCCTAACCGTAACCGTAACCGTAACGGTAACCCTAACCCTAACCCTAACCCTACCCCTAACCCTAACCCTAACCCTTACCCTAAACCTAAACCTAAACTTAACCCTAACCCTAAGAGAACCCTAACCCTAACCCTAACACTAACCCTAACCCTAACCCTAACCCTAACCCTAACCCTAAACCTAACCCTAACCCTAACCCAAACCCTAACACTAACCCTAACCCTAACCCTAACCCTTACCCTAACCCTACCCTAAGAGAACACTAACCCTAACCCTAACCCTAAACCTTAACAAAACCCTAACTCTAAGAGAACCCTAACCCTAACTGTAACCGTAACACAAACCCTATCCCTAATCCTAACCCTAACCCTAACCGTAACCCTAACCCTAACCCTAACCCTAACCCTAAGAGAACACTAACCCTAACCCTAAGCCTAACCCTAAACCTAACCCTAACCATAACCCTAACCCTAACCCTTACCCTAACCCTAATAGAACACTAACCCTAACCCTAACTCTAACCCTAACCCTAACCCTAACCCTAACCCTAACCCTAACATTAACCCTAACCCTAACCCAAACCCTAACCCTAACCTTAACCGTAACTCGAACCCTCACCCTAACCCTAACACTAACCCTAACCCTAAACCTAACCCTAAGAGAACACTAATCCAAACCCTAACCCTAACCCTAAACCTAACCCTAACCCGAACCCTAACACTAACCCTAACCCTAACCCTAACACTAACCCTAACCCTAACCCTAAGAGAACACTAACCCTAACCCTAACCGTAACTGTAACCCTAACCCTAAACCTAACCGTAACCCTAAGCCTAACCATAACCCTAACCGTAACCCTAACCCTAACCCTAAGAGAACCCTAACCCTACACCTAAGAGAACACTAATCCTAAACCTAACCCTAATCCTAACCCTAACCCTAATCCTAACCCTAATCCTAACCCTTACCCTAACCCTAACCCTAACCCTAACCCTAACCCTAATCCTAACCCTAACCCTAAGAGAACATTAACCCTAGCCCTAGCCCTAAACCTAACCAAAACCCTAACCCTAAG
>NW_028181405.1:102500-105000 GCF_964211825.1 Aythya ferina | reverse complement strand
AACCCTAACCCTAAGAGAACCCTAACCCTAACCCTAAGAGAACCCTAAACCTAACCCTAATCCTAACCCGAACCCTAACCCTAACAGAACACTAACCCTAACCCTAACCCTAACCCTAAGAGAACCCTAACCCTAACCCTAAGAGAACCCTAAACCTAACCCTAATCCTAACCCGAACCCTAACACTAACCCTAACCCTAACCCTAACCCTAACCCTAACCCTAACCCTAACCCTAACCCTAACCCTAAATATAACCCTAACCCTAACCCTAACCCTAACCCTAACCCTAACCCTAACCCTAACCCTAACCCTAACCCTAACAGAACACTAACCCTAACCCTAACCCTAACCCTAACCCTAACCCTAACACTAACCATAAACCTAACCCTAACCCTAACCCTAACCCTAACCCTAAACTTAACCCTAAGCCTAAGCCTAAACTTAAGCCTAAGCCTAAACCTAAGCCTAACCCTAACCCTAACCCTAACAATAAGAGAACCCTAACCCTAACCCTAACCCTAACCCTAAGAGAACACTATCCCTAACCCTAACCGTAACCTTAACCCTAACCCTAACCCTAAACCTAACCCTAACCCTAACCCTAACCCTATCCCTAACCCTAAACCTAACCTTAACCCTAACCCTAACCCTAACCCTAACCCTAACAGAACTCTAACCCTAAATCTAAGGGAACCCTAACCCTAACCCTAAACCTAACACTAACCCTAACCATAACCATAAGAGAACCCTAAACCTAAACCTAACGCTAACCCTTACCCTAACCCTAACTGTAACACTAACCCTAACCCTAACCCTAAGAGAACACTAACCCTAACCCAACCCTAACCGTAACCCTAACCCTAACCCTAACCCTAAGAGAACACTAACCCTAACCCTAACCCTAATCCTAACCCTAACCCTAAACCTAACCCTAACCATAACCCTAACCCTAACCCTAACGCTAACCCTAACCCTAACCTTAACCCTAACCGTAACCCTAATCCTAAACCTAACCCTAAACCTAACCCTATCCCTAAATCTAACCCTAACCCTAACCCTAACTCTAAGAGAACACTAGCCCTAACCCTAACCCTAAACCTAACCCTAACCCTAACCCTAACCCTAACCATAAGAGAACACTAACCCTAACCCTAACCCTAACCCTAAGAGAACACTAACCCTGACCCTAACCCTTACCCTAACCCTAACCCTAATCCTAACCCTAACCCTAACCATAAGAGAACCCTAACACTAACCCTAAGAGAACAGTAACCCTAACCCTAACCCTAACCCTAACACTAACCCTAACACTTACCCTAAGAGAACACTAAACTTAAACATAACCCAAACCCTAATCCTAACCCTAACCCTATCCCTAACCCTAACACTAACCCTAACCCTAACGCTAAACCTAACCCTAACCCTAACCCTAACACTAACACTAAACGTAAACCTAACCATAAACCTAACCCTAACCCTAACCCTAACCCTAACACTAAGAGAACACTAACCAAAAACCTAAACCTAACCCTAACCCTAACCCTAACCCTAACCCTAATCCTAACCCTACCCCTAACCCTAACCCTAACCCTAACCCTAACCCTAAACCTAACCCTAACCTTAACCCTAACCCTAACCCTAACCCTAACCCTAACCCAAATCGTAAGAGAACACTAACTCTAAACCTCAGAGAACATTAACCCTAACCCTAAACCTAACCCTAACCCTAACCCTAACCCTAACCCTAACGCTAACCCTAAATCTAACCCTAAACCTAACCCTAAGCATAACCCAAACCCTAACCCTAACCCTAAGCCTAAGAGATCACTAACCAAAAACCTAACCCTAACCCTAACCCTAACCCTAACCCTAACTTTAACCCTAACCCTAACCCTAATCCTAACCCTAACCCTAACCCTAACCCTAACCCTAACACTAACCCTAAATCTTACCCTAAATCTAACCCTAACAATAACTCTAAGAGAACACTAACCCTAACCCTAACCCTAACCCTAAAACTAACCATAACCCTAAACCTATCCCTAACCCTAACCCTAACCCTAACTCTAACCCTGACCCTAACCCTAACCCTAACCCTAACCCTAACCCTCACCCTAACCATAAGAGAACCCTAACACTAACCCTAAGAGAACAGTAACCCTAACCCTAACCCTAACACTAACCCTAACACTTACCCTAAGAGAACACTAAACTTAAACATAACCCAAACCCTAATCCTAACCCTAACCCTATCCCTAACCCTAACCCTAACCCTAACCCTAACGCTAAACCTAACCCTAACCCTAACCCTAACACTAACACTAAACGTAAACCTAACCATAAACCTAACCCTAACCCTAACCCTAACACTAAGAGAACACTAACCAAAAACCTAAACCTAACCCTAACCCTAACCCTAACCGTAACCCTAATCCTAACCCTACCCCTAACCCTAACCCTAACCCTAACCCTAAACCTAACCCTAACCCTAACCTTAAC
>NW_028181405.1:0-57500 GCF_964211825.1 Aythya ferina | reverse complement strand
CTACCAGAAAACCGAGCATTATGACTACCAATATGTTAGTTGTAAATACTTCAATCAATGCTATTGTTATCTCAACCCTCGAGCCCCATGTTGGGCGCCAAAAAGGACTGTGGTGGTTTTACTCAGGTGGGCAGCCGAGCTCCACCACAACCGCTCTCTCACTCCCCCTCTCCTCAAAGAGGAAGGGGGAGAAAATACAACACAGAGAACTCGAGGTTTGAGATGAGAAAGGTTTAATTAAAGGGAAAGGGAATGGGGAGGAAAAACAGAAACAAAAGAAACAATCGGTCCACGCGGAAGCACAGAGAGAGAGAGAAAAAAATATTCTCTACTTCCCATCAACGAGCAGTGTTCGTCCACGTCCTGGGAAGCAGGGCCTCAAACACGTAGTGGTTGTTCAAGAGGAACAGCCCCCTCCCCCACGAGAGCCCCCCCTTGCTGAGTGTGACATTAGGTGTTATGGAATATCCTTTTGGTTGGTTTAGGTCAGCTGCCCCGTCAATGTCCCCTCCCCATCACTTGCCCACCCCCATCCTTCTGGCTCTTGGGGGCTTGGAAGGAGTCATGATGCTGTGCCAGCATTACACAGCAATAGACACAACACTGGAGTGATATCAGTGCTGTTCCAGCTACGAGTGCAGAGCACAGCATTGTGTGGGCTACTGCAGAGAGAAGGTGATTCCAGCTCAGACAGACACAACACATCTACCTCTTCTTCTTCTTCTTCTTCTTCTTCTTCTTCTTCTTCTTCTTCTTCTTCTTCTTCTTCTTCTTCATCATCATCTTCTTCTTCTTCTTCATCATCATCATCTTCTTCTTCTTCTTCTTCATCTTCTTCTTCATATTCTTCTTCTTCTTCTTGGTTTTCTTAGTCTTCTTCGTTTCTTCTTCTTCGTCTTCTTCTTCGTCTTCTTCGTTTTCTTAGTCTTCTTCTTCAACTTCTTCTTCTTCTTCATTTTCTTAGTCTTCTTGGTTTCTTCTACTTCTTCGTCGTCTTCTTCTTCTTCCTCTTCCTCTTCTAATTCCTCTTCCTCTTCCCCTTCCCCTTCTTCCTCTTCCTCTTCTTCTTCCTCTTCTTCTTCTTCTTCTTCTTCTTCATTTTCTTCTTCATTTTCTTAGTCTTCTTCGTTTCTTCTTCTTCTTTGTTTTCTTCTTCATTTACTTAGTCTTCTTCTTCTTCTTCTTCTTCTTCTTCTTCTTCTTCTTCTTCTTCTTCGTTTTCTTAGTCTTCTTAGTTTCTTCTACTTCTTCCTCTTCCTCTTCCTCTTCCTCTTCCTCTTCCTCTTCCTCTTCCTCTTCCTCTTCCTCTTCCTCTTCCCCTTCCCCTTCCCCTTCCCCTTCCCCTTCCCCTTCCCCTTCCCCTTCCCCTTCCTCTTCCTCTTCTTCCTCTTCTTCTTCTTCTTCATCTTCTTCTTCTCCTGGTAGCTTGGTTTGCTCAGCTACAGCAAGCCGCCATAGATTGCAGAAAGCACAGCCAAAAGCACAACAGACACCAGTAGAGTCAGATCATGCTCCATTTTATTGCCCAAATAGCCTAACTTTTATAGTGAACTTAACATGGGTGATAGTGTCTCACACAAGATTATTGGTCAAAAGCACTCAGACAAACAACTACAAGAAAACAACCCCACCTGCAAGAAAACAACCCCTTTGTGATTAGCAGTCACCTAGACCTTGTTCTTGAAGCCAGAGGCTGGTAACAATATTTTTCTGAATTCCTCAATTGGGCAATGTGGGAACATTGTCATGGGAACTTCTCATAGTTGCCCTGGTAGCTTGGTTTGCTCAGCTACAGCAAGGCATGGGATTTTTGCTGTTTCAAAAAATCCCTCAGGGAAGGGAAGGGAAGGGAAGGGAAGGGAAGGGAAGGGAAGGGAAGGGAAGGGAAGGGAAGGGAAGGGAAGGGAAGGGAAGGGAAGGGAAGGGAAGGGAAGGGAAGGGAAGGGAAGGGAAGGGAAGGGAAGGGAAGGGAAGGGAAGGGAAGGGAAGGGAAGGGAAGGGAAGGGAAGGGAAGGGAAGGGAAGGGAAGGGAAGGGAAGGGAAGGGAAGGGAAGGGAAGGGAAGGGAAGGGAAGGGAAGGGAAGGGAAGGGAAGGGAAGGGAAGGGAAGGGAAGGGAAGGGAAGGGAAGGGAAGGGAAGGGAAGGGAAGGGAAGGGAAGGGAAGGGAAGGGATGTTATCAGAGTTTTGGTGACATGAGGTGAAGTAGGTTATGTTAGTTGAGGTGAAGTGGGTAGAACTGCACTGAGGTGAGGTAATGTTAGTTGAGGTGATGTGGGTTGAACTGTGGTGATGTGTGCTGAGGTCAGATGAAGTGACATGAGATTAGTTAAAGTGAGGTGATGTGAGGTGAGATAAGGTGAGGTGATGTAAAATGATGTGGGTTGAACTGCTGTGAGGTGAGTTTAGGTGAGGGGAGGTATTAGGCAAGGTGAGATGAGGTGACATGAGGTGAGGTGAGGTGAGATGAAATAGTATGAGCTGTGAAGTGAGGTAAGGTAAACTGAAATGAGATGAGATGAGATGAGATGAGATGAGATGAGATGAGATGAGATGAGATGAGATGAGATGAGATGAGATGAGATTGAGATGAGATGAGATGAGATGAGATGAGATGAGATGAGATGAGATGAGATGAGATGAGATGAGATGAGATGAGATGAGATGAGATGAGATGAGATGTGTTAAGTGGAGAGGAGAGGCACAAAGATGTGGGGAGGGAATAGGAGTGGATGTGAAGTGTGTTGATCTGTGTTGAGGTGACATCAGGTGTTGCCAGGTGATAGGTAATGAGATGAGGTGAGGTTAGGTGAGGAGAAGTGAGGTAAGGTAAGGTGATGTGAGGTGAGATTAGAAGAGGTGAGTGACATGAGTTTAACTGAGGGGAGTTGAGGTGAGGAGAATTGGGTTAAACTGCAGTTAGGTTAGGTTGAGGTGAGATGAGGTGACATCAGATAAGGTGAGGTGAGTTGAGCTGAGGTGAGGTTATGTGAAGTGCGGTGATTAGAGGTGAGGTAATATTAGGTAAGGTGAGATGAGTAGAAGTTAGGTAATGTGAGATGAGTTAGAAAGAGGTAAGTTGAGATGAGCTGAACTTATATGAGGTGACGTGATTACAGGTGAGGTGATGTTAGGTAAGGTGAGATGAGGTGAGGTAACCTGAGGCGAACTAAGGAGATGAAAAGAGATGAGATGACATGAGCTGAGAGGAGGTGAAGTGAGATGAGATGATGTGAAACTAGATGAGGCGAGTGGAGGTGAGAAGAGATGAAATGAGACAGGCTGTGGTGAGGTGAGGAGAAGTGAGATGAGGTGAGGTTAGGTGTATTGAGATGAGATGAGGAGATGTGAGTTGAGGTGAGATGAGATGAGATAATTTGTGGTGAGATGATGTGAACTGAGGTGTGGTGTGATGAGGTGAGCTGAGCTAAGGTGAGACGAGTAAAGATGGTGAGGTGAGCATTCTGGTGAGGTGAGGACAGATGAAATAAGGCGCTCACCTCACCACATATCATTTCATCTCACCTCAGCACACTTCATCTTACATAACCTCTTCACCTCACCTTACCTCATTTTGCCTCATCTCATGTCACCTCAAATTACCTCACCTTACCTCACCTAACCTCATCTCAAGTCACCTAACATCATCTCATCTCACCTTAACTAACATCACTTCACCTTACCTTAACAAACATCAACTCACCTTATCTCACCTAAGCTGAACACACTTCAACTCACCTCACTTCACCTCAGCTCAGCTTAGCTCAGCTCACCACACCACACCACACATAACATTACCTAATCTCAACAATTCTCACCTCACTTCAGCTTGCTTTACCTCACCTCACCTCACCTCACCTCACCTCACCTCATCTCACTTCACCTCATCTCCTCTCTTCTCCAGTAATCGCCAAATCTGACTTCTACATAGGGTCTCAGAATTAGATTTCTTCCCTGTTTGGAAGGACCCTCCATATCACTTTGGGGGAACTAGTGCTAGAATTAATTAATTATGGAAGTCATATGGAATTCACTGGTTTGGGGAAACAAAATCCGAGTTGGATATTAGAAGGATCAAGAGAAATGGGAAGCTAATACACTGTGACTTTGCTCCCTGTGGAGGATGACATGACCTCCCAGTAGTAAAAGATACACACTTTGAGCCCAAGGCATCACCCTGAGAAGTCACGGATGGATTATCCACTTCCAACCTGGAAAGTTTGGTGAAAGGCTTTTCTTTGCTGCGTGGATTATTGTTTGCATTGTTACCTGTTCTTGTTCTTTACACGGGAAAAAATGGTGCAGGAGAAGTATATATTCACACACTGTGGATGTAAAATCCTGTCTCATTTAATTGAGAGTTTGGCTAACATAAGTGGGTAAACCTGCTTTGTATAATTTTGTATACTGTAACAGTGAAGGATGTTTTTGGAGGCCTACCTCCTTGTCCTCCTTGGAAGGAGAAAAGGAAATGAATCTCCAAACCCTGAATGGGACTTAATACAAGGACTTAAGTGAGATGGAACTATCGTAACCAAGGGGCATGCACAGCTCTTCCTTCATCAGCTGGTGAGGGAATTAAGATGGCCTTAATACCAAAGTATGGAATCTGACCTGAAATGCAACAGTTCTGAATGAATATGGAATATATAATGGCAGCATTATAGCTGTGAAAAGTGGAATTGAGGCACATCTCTGTTTGGAATATCCTTGGAGTTTAAATGGTGAATTTACTGAAAACTCAAGACCCCTTTCAATGTGAGTATAGTAATAAATGGGATATCAAATGGCATATTCGAATTCCTGATGCACATGCTGGCCACAAAGTCTGAAGGGGAAACAGATCTCATGAATGGGCTTGGTCACTTAAAAAGCTCTGGATAAAACAGAAAATAAACCCATTAAAATACACATGACTGACATCACCAGATAGTCCCCTATTCAATTGTACCAAAATTATTATTACTTGTACCCATGGCCCTGGGGACCCCCTGGAGACATGGCTTTTTTTTGGAACTAAATCCAAGAGCTGTGTACATGTGGGTGATACCCCTCCAAGAGATTCAAAACTCAGGTCTGTCAGTGTACAGAACCCACAGATGACTTCACTAATGTGAGTGTATGCAGAACACTTATCACTCATGCTCTGGAAAAGGGGTTTCCTTTAGGAAGTAATTTAAAGGTCCTGTCATTCTTTTGTCCAATAAAAATTTCAGATTCATTACCCTGTGTTTCAATGACCCAATAGGCTCACTAGGACAAGATATTATTTATTTTAGAATGGTGCAAGTCTGAGTACCAGGTGTTTTCCCACAGAGCTGATACAACAAAGGATTTTCCATTCAACTCTGTATGCAATTCCTTATCAATATATTTACATGCTTGTACAATCCCCTAGCTGATTGCTTAAACAATTAATTCCCTGAACCCCTCCTCCCCTCCCCCAACCTCCCCGGAATCTCAACATAATGGTCTTCCTCATTAGCAATTCCTCAGCTACTAATCCTTTAAACATCTCCAAAGCCTGGATCATCCTGCCTATTCCTCAAAGTACATATTTTATCTCCTGGGTGCCAATATATTTGCCACCTGAGCATGCCGGGTGCTCATCCACCAATGCCTGGGCTCCCTGTAGCACTGGCAGCAGATAGAGCCTAAACAGGAGGACAGTAATACGGAGAATCAGAGGACCCTGGTACAGGAAGTCAGTTCACTGCACTCAATGTTCCTGTTGCTCCAAGCAGATATTAGATTTGCTAGATGTTAGATGAAGTTACTTCTTTTCAGTTACCTAACAATGAGTGGCAAACAGGTTGGAGCCTTCCAGCAGAGCGCAGAGGCACTCTGCCATGGGTCAGAGATGCCCATGGAGTGACACGGAGAAGGGAGCGTTGCGAAGACTGTGGCCTGCGCAGAAGAAATACTTTGGGAGCAGCAGCCTTTGCCTTCTCACCTGCTGGGACACTATGGCCTAGCTGTCAGGGGGAGAAGCGGTGAGTGGGATTGGAGCAGGAAATGTGGCGTGCCTCAGTGGTCACTTTTCAAAATGCACAAGAGGGAGAAGAGATCATTGTGCTGAACTGAAAATGGTCCTAGATTTCCTAAGCCTACGAGGGTGCTCTGTGTCCTCCTCCTCTCCTTCTAGTAGGGGATGTGGACAGCAACCCTCCCCAGACATGAAGGACCCAGGTTGCTACAGGCTGCGTGGAAGACTGCAGAGTTTTGCCCTGGACTGTTGCCCTCAAAAGACTGTCTGGATTGTTGCAGTTAAATTTAGCACTATCAATGTTAGGAAAAAAAAAAAAAAAAAAAAGCTTGAAAGGCTCTAATGCTGTGTAGTAGATTCTTTTCATGGGAAGATTGCAATACATGCAAATAGACTTGAACTGACATCATCCTGTGGTTTGGCGGCTTTCCTAAGGCAGGCAGGGGCAGGAGAAAGGAGGCCATGCCCGATGAGCAGACAAATCCCCAGGGCAGCGAAGGCAAGCAGGCGTCCAGGCCACTTGACCACCCCAGCTCCCCCACCTCATGGGGCCCTCACACCAGGTGCCAGCATCCCTGAATGGGCTCCTTGTCTCATCAGCCCCAGGCAAACAGGGCTTATCAGAGATGCTTCAGGGGCAAACATCTCTCCTGAGGCCAGGGGAGCTTTGTTCCCCTGCCATTAGCTTCGAGCGGCTGCCCAGGAACAAGAGCCTGCTTCATCGGGTCCCCTCTGAATGGCCACATCCTGCCTGGGGACAGCAGTGACCTGTGCCTGGGGTGAGGGCACTGAAGGGACACTCCCCGGGGACAAGGGTCTTTGAGGACCATTGGCTGATTCCCAGCCGGGGCTGGGGTCGGGGCCTTGCTGGGGCTGGAGGCACTGTCACCCGCTGTCCAGGGGCAGCTCTGCAAAGAAGGACCCAGGTGTCCACGCGGGAACCGTGGCCACAGGCAGCAGCAGCAGCTCTGGCAACATTCCTCTCTGGTCTCCACACTGGGGAGGGCAAGAGTGCCCGAAGAGGGGGACAAGTTTGGGGCCTGCAGAAAACCTTGCAAGGCTAACCTGCCATCTCCTGCTGCCCACCCGTCACCAGAACAACTCATTTCCAGTGCTGCCCAGTATCCCCGCTGACTGTACTCTTTTTCCCAGTTCCCCAAGAGTGCCCACTGATCATGCCTCTAAACCTCACCACCACCTTCCAGTGTCCCCAGTTCCCACAGTTCCTGCTAGCCCATGAACCGCACTGAGTCCAGTCTCCTCTTTCTCCAAAGGCCTGGAAAAGTGCCTAGGACAACGGTGCTTGGAGAGCCCCGCTTTCAGGCAAGATACTGGCACACGGGGAGCCCTGGGGGGTTGACTGGACAGGGAGAAATGAGGCAGAGGCAGGTGGGGGGCACAGGCAGACCGACCAGGAGAAGGTGAGGCACTGCCCCCCACCAACTCATGCCTGGATGGAGCTGCCTCATGGAGCTGCCCCACGCAGGAAGCTGGCCTGGTGCCGGGGAAGGTGGCTGGCTGAGTGCCAGGGGTGGGGGTCAGTCTGTGCCAGGGCTGGGCTCGTTGCCAGGGCTGGTGTCCCTGCCAAACCCAGCTTTGCCCCAGGGGCTCTTGGGGGAGACAGGAGGAGACCGGGCAGGAATAAATCTTGTCCCTCACCTTCTCCAGCTTCACTCAAGACTCACCAGACCGCAGAGGAAGATGAAGGTTGCTGTGCTCAGTGTGGCCCTGCTCCTCGCCATCCTGTGCCACCCGGCAGATGCGCAGGTGAGCCCCCCATCGTGGGCACAGGCTGAAGGCTGGAGGTGGGGATGGGCTGCAGGGGGCCCCTCTGGCCAGGCGTACTTTGCCCTCTTTGGACACTGGGGTCTCAACGCAATGTGGGTCCGTGCCTGGCTGCCCCGGTCTCTTTCATACCTTCTCTTGCTCCTTTCTCTCCTGCCACAGGTGGCTCTTCATCCTGCTGAATCATCTGTGGTGGCCTTGGACCAGGTGGTAAGTGCTCACGTGGCCCCTCAGGTCTCACTCTGGGCAATAGGACCCCAAAGAGGTGACCATCTCAGAGGATCTCTGGCCAGACTGGGCTGGGATTCCTCCCCCAGCTGACAGCTGTCAACTCTCTTGCAAAAGAAATCCGCAGTGGTGGGCATCAAACCTCCTTGCTTTGCTTCTCCCCTTGCCAAGCAAGGGGCTGGCAAAGACTCCAACTCCCTCCCTTTGGGTACCCCAATTCCCCACACTCTCCTTGTCCCCCACCCCCAACACTGGTGTCCTTGCATGGGCAGACATCCCAGAGAAGCCTTAGGAGCAGTGAGGTTATGGGGAGCACTCGCGCCGAGCCAAGGGGAGGGGTGGACAGCAAAACCCTGGGACTACCCAACCCCACCAGCCCAACACCATCCCATCACCACTGAGCTCCACTCACGACTGCCTCATGGCTCTTCTTCCCTAGGACGTGGCAGATGTTGATGTGACAGCAAGTGAAGATGTTGCTGTGCCAGTGAGTAGCGGGGTGACCCTGGGGCTGGCCAGGCCGGGGAAGCGCAGAGTTGTGCTCGCCTTTCTCATTCCTCATGGCACATGGGGACGTCCCTGTGACCTACCAGGTCTCTCATGGGCTGCCTCCTGCTGCAGGTGGACAATGTGCAGGAGAAGGGGCTCTGGGAGGCACCACGAGGTCTGGAGGCTTCAGGCCTTCCCTTGCCTTTCCCAAGGCACTTCAGTGTCTTGGGCAACCCCAGTGTGTCCCACTATACTTCATTGCCCCACAATACTCACTCAAGCATCCACACAATTTTCCTTGGAGGTCCCTTTCCCCAGAGCCCCCCTTGCCTTCCCCTGCCTCCCAGTACAACCCAGTTTGGCCCTAACACTCCCTTTCTCTCCAGCCTGCCTTGGACACGGGGGTAAAGGCCTTGCGCAAGAGAAGCCTGTCTGCAGCCCTCAGAGCCTAGGTGAGTAGGAGCCCCACAAAGGCTGCCAGGTGACCCTGGCAGAACCCGGAGTCCTTGGGGAATTGGGTGTCAGGGCCTGGGTCTGGGTCTGGGTGAAAGGGGCTGCCCATGACCTGCTCTGGAGGGACCTGGGAAATGCCATCCCCCAGTCTTTCCCTTGTGCTCCACAGTTGTGTACAGACCAGGAATGTCTCTGTAAGGGACAGGCAGGATTCTGGCTGCCATGCAGGCAGCCCAGGGACACCGCAGATATGGGAGAGATTCCCTTGGTCCTTTGAGAGAAACCCCACAGGGACAAAGCTTCTCTTGTCCCAGTGGACTCTGGGGGGCACATTTTGGGCTGTGTCTTTCAGGAGAAGAAGACATGATGTGAACCCCCCCTGTCCTCAGCCCCCCCCAGTGGCATGAGGAGATGATCAGCCCTGGACGCACCGACCTGATGTCATGGGAGCCCTGGACCTTTTTCCTCTAATGATCAATAAAGCCCTCCAGCAAAGCTCTGCTCTGTGTGTCTGTGTCTTTGGGGGGGTTCCAGGTCCACCCTCATCTGCTAGCACCCAGACACCTGGATCTTCTCTGGCAGCACCAGTGCTAAGCTTGAGGGAAGGACTGGAGGCCTGGTAGCCTGGGACCTCTCCTGAGTGGAGGATTTCCTTGAGCATCCACCTGGAAGAGAAAGAGATGAGGAGCAGCTGGTGCCACACCTTGGTGCACCCCTGTTTTGGAGGGACCAGTGCAAGCAGGCTGCTGCAGAGGCCTGTGGAGCACTGTGTGAACACCAGCCCCCATTTGGAGAGGGGTCAGGAGAGGAGTCCAGACAGACAGCCCGCATCCCTAGGTCCTCTTCCCCACTCTGTGATGGGCAGCGGTTTCTTCCACAGGGGCCCAGCACTCCTGGGTTCACAGGTGTTTTTGCAGCCCCGTGCTGAGTACCCCCATTGCACAGCCTGCTGTATGGAGCGGTGGCTGTTTAGCACCGGTAGGTACTGCTTGACAAAGCTGGTCTCCTTCTACGGCAATGTGACACGCTCAGTGGATGAGGGAAAGGCCCTGCGTATGGTCTACCTAGACTTCAGTAAGGCTTTTGACACCGTTTCCCCCACCATTGTCCTGGAGCAGTTGGCTGCTGAAGGCCCGGACAAGTGTCCGCTTCATTGGGTTAAAAGCTGGCTGAGTGGCCAGGCCCAAAGTCGTGTGGTGAATGGAGTTAAATCCAGCTGGATGTCGGTCACTAGTGGTGTCCCTCAGGGCTCAGTACCAGGACCAATTCTCTTCAATATCTTTCTCAAGGATTTGCACGAGGGGATCAAGCACACCCTCAGTAAGTTTCCAGACAACACCAAGTTAGGCACAAGTGTCGATCTGCTCGAGGGTAGGAGGGCTCTGCAGAGGGGTCTAGATAGGCTGGACTGATGGTCCGAGGCCTACTGTCTGAGGTACAGCAAGGCTAAGTGTCGGGTCCTGCACTTGGGGCACAGCAAGCCCATGCAACGCTGCAGGCAGGGGGAAGAGACGGTCTGGAAAGCTGCCTGGCGGAAAGGGTGCTGGGGGGTTGGTCGACAGCTGCCTGAATATGAGCCAGCGGTGTGGTCAGGTGGCCAAGAAGACCAACAGCATCCTGGCTTGTACCAGAAATAGCGTGGCCAGCAGCACTAGGGCAGTGATTGTCCCTCTGTACTCAGCTCCGGTGAGGCCGCACCTCAAATACTGTGCTCAGTTTCGGGCCCCTCACTACAAGAAGGACATTGACGTGCTGGAGCATGTCCAGAGAAGGGCAGCGAGGCTGGTGAAGGGTCCCGAGAACAAGTCTTATGAGGAGCAGCTGAGGGAGCTGGGGTTCTTCAGCCTGGAGAAAAGGAGGCTCGGGCAACTCCTGATAACACTCTGCAGTTAGCTTAAAGGAGGCTGTGGTGAGGTGGGAATAGGTCTGTACAAATCAGGCTATAGTGAGGTGGGGATTGGTGTCTTCTCCCAAGCAGCAAGTGAGAAGACAAGAGGAAATGGACTTAAGTTGCGCTAGGGGAGGTTTACTTTGGATATTAGGAAAACTTTCTTGACCGAAAGCGTTGGGAAGTATGGGAACAGGCTGCCCAGGGCAGTTGTTGAGTCACCGTTCCTGGAGTTCTTCAAAAACGTGTAGAACTAGAACTTATTAGTGTGGTTTAGTGGTGGACTTGTCAGTGCTGGGTTACAGCGTGGAGCAGATGTTCATAGAGGCCTTTTCCAACCTAAACGATTCTATGACTCTATGAATTTCAGTTACCTTAAGAGAGTGGCAAATCTGTTGGCGCCTTCCAGCAGAGCACAGAGGCACTCTGCCATGGGTCAGTGATGCCCATGGAGTGCTGGGATGTGAGTAACCCAGTACTTGTGGCTGCGCAGCAGCGTTTTGCCAGCAGTACCAGACACACACTCGGTGCTCAGAGCGAACCAGCCAGAGAAGACAATTAGGAAGAAAACCTTGCTGGTGGCTGTAACCCTGCAAGCTGAGGGGATGGGAGCGTTGCGAGGACTGTGGCCTGCGCAGAAGAAATACTTTGGGAGCAGCAGCCTTTGCCTTCTCACCTGCTGGGACACTATGGCCTAGCTGTCAGGGGGAGAAGAGGTGAGTGGGATTGGAGCAGGAAATCTGGCGTGCCTCAGTGGTCACTTTTCAAAATGCACAAGAGGGAGAAGAGATCATTGTGCTGAACTGAAAATGGTCCTAGATTTCCTAAGCCTACGAGGGTGCTCTGTGTCCTCCTCCTCTCCTTCTAGTAGGGGATGTGGACAGCAACCCTCCCCAGACATGAAGGACCCAGGTTGCTACAGGCTGCGTGGAAGACTGCAGAGTTTTGCCCTGGACTGTTGCCCTCAAAAGACTGTCTGGATTGTTGCAGTTAAATTTAGCACTATCAATGTTAGGAAAAAAAAAAATAAAAATAAAAAAAAAATAAAATAAAATAAAAAAGCTTGAAAGGCTCTAATGCTGTGTAGTAGATTCTTTTCATGGGAAGATTGCAATACATGCAAATAGACTTGAACTGACATCATCCTGTGGTTTGGCGGCTTTCCTAAGGCAGGCAGGGGCAGGAGAAAGGAGGCCATGCCCGATGAGCAGACAAATCCCCAGGGCAGCGAAGGCAAGCAGGCGTCCAGGCCACTTGACCACCCCAGCTCCCCCACCTCATGGGGCCCTCACACCAGGTGCCAGCATCCCTGAATGGGCTCCTTGTCTCATCAGCCCCGGGCAAACGGCTTATCAGAGATGCTTCAGGGGCAAACATCTCTCCTGAGGCCAGGGGAGCTTTGTTCCCCTGCCATTAGCTTCGAGCGGCTGCCCAGGAACAAGAGCCTGCTTCATCGGGTCCCCTCTGAATGGCCACATCCTGCCTGGGGACAGCAGTGACCTGTGCCTGGGGTGAGGGCACTGAAGGGACACTCCCCGGGGACAAGGGTCTTTGAGGACCATTGGCTGATTCCCAGCCGGGGCTGGGGTCGGGGCCTTGCTGGGGCTGGAGGCACTGTCACCCGCTGTCCAGGGGCAGCTCTGCAAAGAAGGACCCAGGTGTCCACGCGGGAACCGTGGCCACAGGCAGCAGCAGCAGCTCTGGCAACATTCCTCTCTGGTCTCCACACTGGGGAGGGCAAGAGTGCCCGAAGAGGGGGACAAGTTTGGGGCCTGCAGAAAACCTTGCAAGGCTAACCTGCCATCTCCTGCTGCCCACCCGTCACCAGAACAACTCATTTCCAGTGCTGCCCAGTATCCCCGCTGACTGTACTCTTTTTCCCAGTTCCCCAAGAGTGCCCACTGATCATGCCTCTAAACCTCACCACCACCTTCCAGTGTCCCCAGTTCCCACAGTTCCTGCTAGCCCATGAACCGCACTGAGTCCAGTCTCCTCTTTCTCCAAAGGCCTGGAAAAGTGCCTGGGACAACGGTGCTTGGAGAGCCCCGCTTTCAGGCAAGATACTGGCACACGGGGAGCCCTGGGGGGTTGACTGGACAGGGAGAAATGAGGCAGAGGCAGGTGGGGGGCACAGGCAGACCGACCAGGAGAAGGTGAGGCACTGCCCCCCACCAACTCATGCCTGGATGGAGCTGCCTCATGGAGCTGCCCCACGCAGGAAGCTGGCCTGGTGCCGGGGAAGGTGGCTGGCTGAGTGCCAGGGGTGGGGGTCAGTCTGTGCCAGGGCTGGGCTCGTTGCCAGGGCTGGTGTCCCTGCCAAACCCAGCTTTGCCCCAGGGGCTCTTGGGGGAGACGGGAGGAGACCGGGCAGGAATAAATCTTGTCCCTCACCTTCTCCAGCTTCACTCAAGACTCACCAGACCGCAGAGGAAGATGAAGGTTGCTGTGCTCAGTGTGGCCCTGCTCCTCGCCATCCTGTGCCACCCGGCAGATGCGCAGGTGAGCCCCCCATCGTGGGCACAGGCTGAAGGCTGGAGGTGGGGATGGGCTGCAGGGGGCCCCTCTGGCCAGGCGTACTTTGCCCTCTTTGGACACTGGGGTCTCAACGCAATGTGGGTCCGTGCCTGGCTGCCCCGGTCTCTTTCATACCTTCTCTTGCTCCTTTCTCTCCTGCCACAGGTGGCTCTTCATCCTGCTGAATCATCTGTGGTGGCCTTGGACCAGGTGGTAAGTGCTCACGTGGCCCCTCAGGTCTCACTCTGGGCAATAGGACCCCAAAGAGGTGACCATCTCAGAGGATCTCTGGCCAGACTGGGCTGGGATTCCTCCCCCAGCTGACAGCTGTCAACTCTCTTGCAAAAGAAATCCGCAGTGGTGGGCATCAAACCTCCTTGCTTTGCTTCTCCCCTTGCCAAGCAAGGGGCTGGCAAAGACTCCAACTCCCTCCCTTTGGGTACCCCAATTCCCCACACTCTCCTTGTCCCCCACCCCCAACACTGGTGTCCTTGCATGGGCAGACATCCCAGAGAAGCCTTAGGAGCAGTGAGGTTATGGGGAGCACTCGCGCCGAGCCAAGGGGAGGGGTGGACAGCAAAACCCTGGGACTACCCAACCCCACCAGCCCAACACCATCCCATCACCACTGAGCTCCACTCACGACTGCCTCATGGCTCTTCTTCCCTAGGACGTGGCAGATGTTGATGTGACAGCAAGTGAAGATGTTGCTGTGCCAGTGAGTAGCGGGGTGACCCTGGGGCTGGCCAGGCCGGGGAAGCGCAGAGTTGTGCTCGCCTTTCTCATTCCTCATGGCACATGGGGACGTCCCTGTGACCTACCAGGTCTCTCATGGGCTGCCTCCTGCTGCAGGTGGACAATGTGCAGGAGAAGGGGCTCTGGGAGGCACCACGAGGTCTGGAGGCTTCAGGCCTTCCCTTGCCTTTCCCAAGGCACTTCAGTGTCTTGGGCAACCCCAGTGTGTCCCACTATACTTCATTGCCCCACAATACTCACTCAAGCATCCACACAATTTTCCTTGGAGGTCCCTTTCCCCAGAGCCCCCCTTGCCTTCCCCTGCCTCCCAGTACAACCCAGTTTGGCCCTAACACTCCCTTTCTCTCCAGCCTGCCTTGGACACGGGGGTAAAGGCCTTGCGCAAGAGAAGCCTGTCTGCAGCCCTCAGAGCCTAGGTGAGTAGGAGCCCCACAAAGGCTGCCAGGTGACCCTGGCAGAACCCGGAGTCCTTGGGGAATTGGGTGTCAGGGCCTGGGTCCGGGTCTGGGTGAAAGGGGCTGCCCATGACCTGCTCTGGAGGGACCTGGGAAATGCCATCCCCCAGTCTTTCCCTTGTGCTCCACAGTTGTGTACAGACCAGGAATGTCTCTGTAAGG
The DNA here is from genome assembly GCF_964211825.1 of Aythya ferina. Taxonomy (NCBI): domain Eukaryota; kingdom Metazoa; phylum Chordata; class Aves; order Anseriformes; family Anatidae; genus Aythya; species Aythya ferina. The sequence continues at coordinate 42,786 of NW_028181405.1, read as the reverse complement.
GACAGGCAGGATTCTGGCTGCCATGCAGGCAGCCCAGGGACACCGCAGATATGGGAGAGATTCCCTTGGTCCTTTGAGAGAAACCCCACAGGGACAAAGCTTCTCTTGTCCCAGTGGACTCTGGGGGGCACGTTTTGGGCTGTGTCTTTCAGGAGAAGAAGACATGATGTGAACCCCCCCTGTCCTCAGCCCCCCCCAGTGGCATGAGGAGATGATCAGCCCTGGACGCACCGACCTGATGTCATGGGAGCCCTGGACCTTTTTCCTCTAATGATCAATAAAGCCCTCCAGCAAAGCTCTGCTCTGTGTGTCTGTGTCTTTGGGGGGGTTCCAGGTCCACCCTCATCTGCTAGCACCCAGACACCTGGATCTTCTCTGGCAGCACCAGTGCTAAGCTTGAGGGAAGGACTGGAGGCCTGGTAGCCTGGGACCTCTCCTGAGTGGAGGATTTCCTTGAGCATCCACCTGGAAGAGAAAGAGATGAGGAGCAGCTGGTGCCACACCTTGGTGCACCCCTGTTTTGGAGGGACCAGTGCAAGCAGGCTGCTGCAGAGGCCTGTGGAGCACTGTGTGAACACCAGCCCCCATTTGGAGAGGGGTCAGGAGAGGAGTCCAGACCGACAGCCCGCATCCCTAGGTCCTCTTCCCCACTCTGTGATGGGCAGCGGTTTCTTCCACAGGGGCCCAGCACTCCTGGGTTCACAGGTGTTTTTGCAGCCCCGTGCTGAGTACCCCCATTGCACAGCCTGCTGTATGGAGCGGTGGCTGTTTAGCACCGGTAGGTACTGCTTGACAAAGCTGGTCTCCTTCTACGGCAATGTGACACGCTCAGTGGATGAGGGAAAGGCCCTGCGTATGGTCTACCTAGACTTCAGTAAGGCTTTTGACACCGTTTCCCCCACCATTGTCCTGGAGCAGTTGGCTGCTGAAGGCCCGGACAAGTGTCCGCTTCATTGGGTTAAAAGCTGGCTGAGTGGCCAGGCCCAAAGTCGTGTGGTGAATGGAGTTAAATCCAGCTGGATGTCGGTCACTAGTGGTGTCCCTCAGGGCTCAGTACCAGGACCAATTCTCTTCAATATCTTTCTCAAGGATTTGCACGAGGGGATCAAGCACACCCTCAGTAAGTTTCCAGACAACACCAAGTTAGGCACAAGTGTCGATCTGCTCGAGGGTAGGAGGGCTCTGCAGAGGGGTCTAGATAGGCTGGACTGATGGTCCGAGGCCTACTGTCTGAGGTACAGCAAGGCTAAGTGTCGGGTCCTGCACTTGGGGCACAGCAAGCCCATGCAACGCTGCAGGCAGGGGGAAGAGACGGTCTGGAAAGCTGCCTGGCGGAAAGGGTGCTGGGGGGTTGGTCGACAGCTGCCTGAATATGAGCCAGCGGTGTGGTCAGGTGGCCAAGAAGACCAACAGCATCCTGGCTTGTACCAGAAATAGCGTGGCCAGCAGCACTAGGGCAGTGATTGTCCCTCTGTACTCAGCTCCGGTGAGGCCGCACCTCAAATACTGTGCTCAGTTTCGGGCCCCTCACTACAAGAAGGACATTGACGTGCTGGAGCATGTCCAGAGAAGGGCAGCGAGGCTGGTGAAGGGTCCCGAGAACAAGTCTTATGAGGAGCGGCTGAGGGAGCTGGGGTTCTTCAGCCTGGAGAAAAGGAGGCTCGGGCAACTCCTGATAACACTCTGCAGTTAGCTTAAAGGAGGCTGTGGTGAGGTGGGAATAGGTCTGTACAAATCAGGCTATAGTGAGGTGGGGATTGGTGTCTTCTCCCAAGCAGCAAGTGAGAAGACAAGAGGAAATGGACTTAAGTTGCGCTAGGGGAGGTTTACTTTGGATATTAGGAAAACTTTCTTGACCGAAAGCGTTGGGAAGTATGGGAACAGGCTGCCCAGGGCAGTTGTTGAGTCACCGTTCCTGGAGTTCTTCAAAAACGTGTAGAACTAGAACTTATTAGTGTGGTTTAGTGGTGGACTTGTCAGTGCTGGGTTACAGCGTGGAGCAGATGTTCATAGAGGCCTTTTCCAACCTAAACGATTCTATGACTCTATGAATTTCAGTTACCTTAAGAGAGTGGCAAATCTGTTGGCGCCTTCCAGCAGAGCACAGAGGCACTCTGCCATGGGTCAGTGATGCCCATGGAGTGCTGGGATGTGAGTAACCCAGTACTTGTGGCTGCGCAGCAGCGTTTTGCCAGCAGTACCAGACACACACTCGGTGCTCAGAGCGAACCAGCCAGAGAAGACAATTAGGAAGAAAACCTTGCTGGTGGCTGTAACCCTGCAAGCTGAGGGGATGGGAGCGTTGCGAGGACTGTGGCCTGCGCAGAAGAAATACTTTGGGAGCAGCAGCCTTTGCCTTCTCACCTGCTGGGACACTATGGCCTAGCTGTCAGGGGGAGAAGAGGTGAGTGGGATTGGAGCAGGAAATCTGGCGTGCCTCAGTGGTCACTTTTCAAAATGCACAAGAGGGAGAAGAGATCATTGTGCTGAACTGAAAATGGTCCTAGATTTCCTAAGCCTACGAGGGTGCTCTGTGTCCTCCTCCTCTCCTTCTAGTAGGGGATGTGGACAGCAACCCTCCCCAGACATGAAGGACCCAGGTTGCTACAGGCTGCGTGGAAGACTGCAGAGTTTTGCCCTGGACTGTTGCCCTCAAAAGACTGTCTGGATTGTTGCAGTTAAATTTAGCACTATCAATGTTAGGAAAAAAAAAAAAAAAAAAGCTTGAAAGGCTCTAATGCTGTGTAGTAGATTCTTTTCATGGGAAGATTGCAATACATGCAAATAGACTTGAACTGACATCATCCTGTGGTTTGGCGGCTTTCCTAAGGCAGGCAGGGGCAGGAGAAAGGAGGCCATGCCCGATGAGCAGACAAATCCCCAGGGCAGCGAAGGCAAGCAGGCGTCCAGGCCACTTGACCACCCCAGCTCCCCCACCTCATGGGGCCCTCACACCAGGTGCCAGCATCCCTGAATGGGCTCCTTGTCTCATCAGCCCCGGGCAAACGGCTTATCAGAGATGCTTCAGGGGCAAACATCTCTCCTGAGGCCAGGGGAGCTTTGTTCCCCTGCCATTAGCTTCGAGCGGCTGCCCAGGAACAAGAGCCTGCTTCATCGGGTCCCCTCTGAATGGCCACATCCTGCCTGGGGACAGCAGTGACCTGTGCCTGGGGTGAGGGCACTGAAGGGACACTCCCCGGGGACAAGGGTCTTTGAGGACCATTGGCTGATTCCCAGCCGGGGCTGGGGTCGGGGCCTTGCTGGGGCTGGAGGCACTGTCACCCGCTGTCCAGGGGCAGCTCTGCAAAGAAGGACCCAGGTGTCCACGCGGGAACCGTGGCCACAGGCAGCAGCAGCAGCTCTGGCAACATTCCTCTCTGGTCTCCACACTGGGGAGGGCAAGAGTGCCCGAAGAGGGGGACAAGTTTGGGGCCTGCAGAAAACCTTGCAAGGCTAACCTGCCATCTCCTGCTGCCCACCCGTCACCAGAACAACTCATTTCCAGTGCTGCCCAGTATCCCCGCTGACTGTACTCTTTTTCCCAGTTCCCCAAGAGTGCCCACTGATCATGCCTCTAAACCTCACCACCACCTTCCAGTGTCCCCAGTTCCCACAGTTCCTGCTAGCCCATGAACCGCACTGAGTCCAGTCTCCTCTTTCTCCAAAGGCCTGGAAAAGTGCCTGGGACAACGGTGCTTGGAGAGCCCCGCTTTCAGGCAAGATACTGGCACACGGGGAGCCCTGGGGGGTTGACTGGACAGGGAGAAATGAGGCAGAGGCAGGTGGGGGGCACAGGCAGACCGACCAGGAGAAGGTGAGGCACTGCCCCCCACCAACTCATGCCTGGATGGAGCTGCCTCATGGAGCTGCCCCACGCAGGAAGCTGGCCTGGTGCCGGGGAAGGTGGCTGGCTGAGTGCCAGGGGTGGGGGTCAGTCTGTGCCAGGGCTGGGCTCGTTGCCAGGGCTGGTGTCCCTGCCAAACCCAGCTTTGCCCCAGGGGCTCTTGGGGGAGACGGGAGGAGACCGGGCAGGAATAAATCTTGTCCCTCACCTTCTCCAGCTTCACTCAAGACTCACCAGACCGCAGAGGAAGATGAAGGTTGCTGTGCTCAGTGTGGCCCTGCTCCTCGCCATCCTGTGCCACCCGGCAGATGCGCAGGTGAGCCCCCCATCGTGGGCACAGGCTGAAGGCTGGAGGTGGGGATGGGCTGCAGGGGGCCCCTCTGGCCAGGCGTACTTTGCCCTCTTTGGACACTGGGGTCTCAACGCAATGTGGGTCCGTGCCTGGCTGCCCCGGTCTCTTTCATACCTTCTCTTGCTCCTTTCTCTCCTGCCACAGGTGGCTCTTCATCCTGCTGAATCATCTGTGGTGGCCTTGGACCAGGTGGTAAGTGCTCACGTGGCCCCTCAGGTCTCACTCTGGGCAATAGGACCCCAAAGAGGTGACCATCTCAGAGGATCTCTGGCCAGACTGGGCTGGGATTCCTCCCCCAGCTGACAGCTGTCAACTCTCTTGCAAAAGAAATCCGCAGTGGTGGGCATCAAACCTCCTTGCTTTGCTTCTCCCCTTGCCAAGCAAGGGGCTGGCAAAGACTCCAACTCCCTCCCTTTGGGTACCCCAATTCCCCACACTCTCCTTGTCCCCCACCCCCAACACTGGTGTCCTTGCATGGGCAGACATCCCAGAGAAGCCTTAGGAGCAGTGAGGTTATGGGGAGCACTCGCGCCGAGCCAAGGGGAGGGGTGGACAGCAAAACCCTGGGACTACCCAACCCCACCAGCCCAACACCATCCCATCACCACTGAGCTCCACTCACGACTGCCTCATGGCTCTTCTTCCCTAGGACGTGGCAGATGTTGATGTGACAGCAAGTGAAGATGTTGCTGTGCCAGTGAGTAGCGGGGTGACCCTGGGGCTGGCCAGGCCGGGGAAGCGCAGAGTTGTGCTCGCCTTTCTCATTCCTCATGGCACATGGGGACGTCCCTGTGACCTACCAGGTCTCTCATGGGCTGCCTCCTGCTGCAGGTGGACAATGTGCAGGAGAAGGGGCTCTGGGAGGCACCACGAGGTCTGGAGGCTTCAGGCCTTCCCTTGCCTTTCCCAAGGCACTTCAGTGTCTTGGGCAACCCCAGTGTGTCCCACTATACTTCATTGCCCCACAATACTCACTCAAGCATCCACACAATTTTCCTTGGAGGTCCCTTTCCCCAGAGCCCCCCTTGCCTTCCCCTGCCTCCCAGTACAACCCAGTTTGGCCCTAACACTCCCTTTCTCTCCAGCCTGCCTTGGACACGGGGGTAAAGGCCTTGCGCAAGAGAAGCCTGTCTGCAGCCCTCAGAGCCTAGGTGAGTAGGAGCCCCACAAAGGCTGCCAGGTGACCCTGGCAGAACCCGGAGTCCTTGGGGAATTGGGTGTCAGGGCCTGGGTCCGGGTCTGGGTGAAAGGGGCTGCCCATGACCTGCTCTGGAGGGACCTGGGAAATGCCATCCCCCAGTCTTTCCCTTGTGCTCCACAGTTGTGTACAGACCAGGAATGTCTCTGTAAGGGACAGGCAGGATTCTGGCTGCCATGCAGGCAGCCCAGGGACACCGCAGATATGGGAGAGATTCCCTTGGTCCTTTGAGAGAAACCCCACAGGGACAAAGCTTCTCTTGTCCCAGTGGACTCTGGGGGGCACGTTTTGGGCTGTGTCTTTCAGGAGAAGAAGACATGATGTGAACCCCCCCTGTCCTCAGCCCCCCCCAGTGGCATGAGGAGATGATCAGCCCTGGACGCACCGACCTGATGTCATGGGAGCCCTGGACCTTTTTCCTCTAATGATCAATAAAGCCCTCCAGCAAAGCTCTGCTCTGTGTGTCTGTGTCTTTGGGGGGGTTCCAGGTCCACCCTCATCTGCTAGCACCCAGACACCTGGATCTTCTCTGGCAGCACCAGTGCTAAGCTTGAGGGAAGGACTGGAGGCCTGGTAGCCTGGGACCTCTCCTGAGTGGAGGATTTCCTTGAGCATCCACCTGGAAGAGAAAGAGATGAGGAGCAGCTGGTGCCACACCTTGGTGCACCCCTGTTTTGGAGGGACCAGTGCAAGCAGGCTGCTGCAGAGGCCTGTGGAGCACTGTGTGAACACCAGCCCCCATTTGGAGAGGGGTCAGGAGAGGAGTCCAGACCGACAGCCCGCATCCCTAGGTCCTCTTCCCCACTCTGTGATGGGCAGCGGTTTCTTCCACAGGGGCCCAGCACTCCTGGGTTCACAGGTGTTTTTGCAGCCCCGTGCTGAGTACCCCCATTGCACAGCCTGCTGTATGGAGCGGTGGCTGTTTAGCACCGGTAGGTACTGCTTGACAAAGCTGGTCTCCTTCTACGGCAATGTGACACGCTCAGTGGATGAGGGAAAGGCCCTGCGTATGGTCTACCTAGACTTCAGTAAGGCTTTTGACACCGTTTCCCCCACCATTGTCCTGGAGCAGTTGGCTGCTGAAGGCCCGGACAAGTGTCCGCTTCATTGGGTTAAAAGCTGGCTGAGTGGCCAGGCCCAAAGTCGTGTGGTGAATGGAGTTAAATCCAGCTGGATGTCGGTCACTAGTGGTGTCCCTCAGGGCTCAGTACCAGGACCAATTCTCTTCAATATCTTTCTCAAGGATTTGCACGAGGGGATCAAGCACACCCTCAGTAAGTTTCCAGACAACACCAAGTTAGGCACAAGTGTCGATCTGCTCGAGGGTAGGAGGGCTCTGCAGAGGGGTCTAGATAGGCTGGACTGATGGTCCGAGGCCTACTGTCTGAGGTACAGCAAGGCTAAGTGTCGGGTCCTGCACTTGGGGCACAGCAAGCCCATGCAACGCTGCAGGCAGGGGGAAGAGACGGTCTGGAAAGCTGCCTGGCGGAAAGGGTGCTGGGGGGTTGGTCGACAGCTGCCTGAATATGAGCCAGCGGTGTGGTCAGGTGGCCAAGAAGACCAACAGCATCCTGGCTTGTACCAGAAATAGCGTGGCCAGCAGCACTAGGGCAGTGATTGTCCCTCTGTACTCAGCTCCGGTGAGGCCGCACCTCAAATACTGTGCTCAGTTTCGGGCCCCTCACTACAAGAAGGACATTGACGTGCTGGAGCATGTCCAGAGAAGGGCAGCGAGGCTGGTGAAGGGTCCCGAGAACAAGTCTTATGAGGAGCGGCTGAGGGAGCTGGGGTTCTTCAGCCTGGAGAAAAGGAGGCTCGGGCAACTCCTGATAACACTCTGCAGTTAGCTTAAAGGAGGCTGTGGTGAGGTGGGAATAGGTCTGTACAAATCAGGCTATAGTGAGGTGGGGATTGGTGTCTTCTCCCAAGCAGCAAGTGAGAAGACAAGAGGAAATGGACTTAAGTTGCGCTAGGGGAGGTTTACTTTGGATATTAGGAAAACTTTCTTGACCGAAAGCGTTGGGAAGTATGGGAACAGGCTGCCCAGGGCAGTTGTTGAGTCACCGTTCCTGGAGTTCTTCAAAAACGTGTAGAACTAGAACTTATTAGTGTGGTTTAGTGGTGGACTTGTCAGTGCTGGGTTACAGCGTGGAGCAGATGTTCATAGAGGCCTTTTCCAACCTAAACGATTCTATGACTCTATGAATTTCAGTTACCTTAAGAGAGTGGCAAATCTGTTGGCGCCTTCCAGCAGAGCACAGAGGCACTCTGCCATGGGTCAGTGATGCCCATGGAGTGCTGGGATGTGAGTAACCCAGTACTTGTGGCTGCGCAGCAGCGTTTTGCCAGCAGTACCAGACACACACTCGGTGCTCAGAGCGAACCAGCCAGAGAAGACAATTAGGAAGAAAACCTTGCTGGTGGCTGTAACCCTGCAAGCTGAGGGGATGGGAGCGTTGCGAGGACTGTGGCCTGCGCAGAAGAAATACTTTGGGAGCAGCAGCCTTTGCCTTCTCACCTGCTGGGACACTATGGCCTAGCTGTCAGGGGGAGAAGAGGTGAGTGGGATTGGAGCAGGAAATCTGGCGTGCCTCAGTGGTCACTTTTCAAAATGCACAAGAGGGAGAAGAGATCATTGTGCTGAACTGAAAATGGTCCTAGATTTCCTAAGCCTACGAGGGTGCTCTGTGTCCTCCTCCTCTCCTTCTAGTAGGGGATGTGGACAGCAACCCTCCCCAGACATGAAGGACCCAGGTTGCTACAGGCTGCGTGGAAGACTGCAGAGTTTTGCCCTGGACTGTTGCCCTCAAAAGACTGTCTGGATTGTTGCAGTTAAATTTAGCACTATCAATGTTAGGAAAAAAAAAAAATAAAAATAAAAAAAAAATAAAATAAAATAAAAAAGCTTGAAAGGCTCTAATGCTGTGTAGTAGATTCTTTTCATGGGAAGATTGCAATACATGCAAATAGACTTGAACTGACATCATCCTGTGGTTTGGCGGCTTTCCTAAGGCAGGCAGGGGCAGGAGAAAGGAGGCCATGCCCGATGAGCAGACAAATCCCCAGGGCAGCGAAGGCAAGCAGGCGTCCAGGCCACTTGACCACCCCAGCTCCCCCACCTCATGGGGCCCTCACACCAGGTGCCAGCATCCCTGAATGGGCTCCTTGTCTCATCAGCCCCGGGCAAACAGGGCTTATCAGAGATGCTTCAGGGGCAAACATCTGCTAGCACCCAGACACCTGGATCTTCTCTGGCAGCACCAGTGCTAAGCTTGAGGGAAGGACTGGAGGCCTGGTAGCCTGGGACCTCTCCTGAGTGGAGGATTTCCTTGAGCATCCACCTGGAAGAGAAAGAGATGAGGAGCAGCTGGTGCCACACCTTGGTGCACCCCTGTTTTGGAGGGACCAGTGCAAGCAGGCTGCTGCAGAGGCCTGTGGAGCACTGTGTGAACACCAGCCCCCATTTGGAGAGGGGTCAGGAGAGGAGTCCAGACAGACAGCCCGCATCCCTAGGTCCTCTTCCCCACTCTGTGATGGGCAGCGGTTTCTTCCACAGGGGCCCAGCACTCCTGGGTTCACAGGTGTTTTTGCAGCCCCGTGCTGAGTACCCCCATTGCACAGCCTGCTGTATGGAGCGGTGGCTGTTTAGCACTGGTAGGTTACTAAGCACCAACATGCTTCTGTCTCACTCTCCTCCTCAGGACAGGGAAAATCCAGGAAAAAAAAAAAAAAAAGAAATGGAACAACAACAACACAAAACATACCTAAGCAACCAACCAACCAAGAACAACAATAACATTAATAACATCAACATCAAAAACATCTCATGAGTTATTAAAAGGACAGGGAAATTGCCAACTCACCTGCTTCCCATCCTCCAGTACAGTGTGCCTCTCAAGGGATGCAGGCAGTCCTTCATGAACTGATCCTAGAAGGACCTCCCACAGACTGCAGTTCTTCAAGAACTGCTCAATATTTGTCTGTAATACAGGGTGAAATCCTTCAGGACCGGGTGGCTCCAGCACGCCTCCTCCACATTTGGCAGCTCCCACCAGATCACCTGCTCCACCATGGACTCCTCTTCATGGAAGTCAGGTCCTGCCAGGGGCCTGCTCCTGTGTGGACAGCCATGGGCTGCAGCCTCCTTCAGGCCAGATTGACCTGCCTTGGGAATAGGCTGCCCAGGGAATTGGTTGAGTCACTATCCCTTCTTTAAAAAACATTTAAAGTTTAGTGATATGGTTTAGTGGAGGACTTGTTAGTGTTAGGTCAGAGGTTGGACTAGATGATCGTGGAGGTCTCTTCCAACCTAGATGATTCTGTGATTCTATGATTCAGGCCAGCTCCACCTGCTTCAGTATGAGCTCCTCCAGGGGCTGCAGGGTGGAGATGTACTCCAACATGGTACCCAGTGGTCTGCAGGGACACTGCCTGCTTCACCCTGGTCCTCTCCATGGGTGTAAGAGACTGAAAAGCTACAAAAGAATGATGTCTCAAACACTTGGCAGAAAATGAGTGCTATCACGCTAATGAGATAAGATATGGTCAGAAAAGAGGATCCTGAAGAGAGGGGACAGCACTTTTCTGAAGCCTACCTCCTTACCTAAGGGCAAATAAAATTTACTTCAGGGCCTTGGGACACCTGGTTAAGGGATTGGCAGAACAGATGGTGTTTTCCTCTATCCCTCCATCTGCAGACAATAACAAGGCAAAGAACAGGAAGACCCAGCAAAACAATACCTGTCACAGAGCCTGGTGTCAATAGAAGAACTTTTTTTTGATCACAGGTCATTTTACAAGACACCAGGCCTGCTGGCAGTGGAGGGGTTCACTTGTCTCTAAGAGGGATCTTTGATTTCTTTCAGGAGTTGGCAGAACACAGTGATAGGGCTTTAAACTAGATTTGAAGAGGGGAAAGGAGTAAAACCAGGCTTGACAGAGACAAGCCTGGGGGTGGTATGACAAAGGTTATAGGACAGTGGGCTAACAAGGTTGATTGGTCTGCCATCCATGTTGAGTTAGGGGATGGAGAGCCATGCAGCAGCAAAGGCACAACGGACATGGACAAGTTAGAAACCACAGAAGTGGCCAGGAATGGTCATGCATGAATTAGAGCTTTTCCCTAATTCCATAAAAAGGTAGGGGTAGGGCTTCCCCCAGGGGAAGCTGGGAAAAGAGAGATGGGAGATATGGGGTAGTGAAAAAGAGCTTGACTAGCCCTAGTGCATTTACACTAATGTGCAGTCAGGCTGTAGTACATCTACGCTATCGTCCAAATAGGCCTGAAGTGCATCTACACTAGAGGCCAGTCAGTCTTACCTCTGTACCTGGCAAGATCATGGAGCAGATCCTCCTGGAAAATATGCTGAGGCATGTGGAAAATAAGGAGGCAACTGGCAACAGCCAACATGGCTTCACTGTTATAAATGGCTCAGTCTTCAAAATAGGATTATAATCAAAGTTTACAATTTATTAAAGGAATAGAGGTAAGCAAACAGCGCTGGGTGCGTCGGGAGTCTCCGCTCCGCCAGGACGCACACCAGTTACATCAAGTAGCTGATTTTTATGCTCCTAGACTAATACATGTTCATTACTACTTCTAAAAAAAACTGGGTTATTATAATTAGCTTCCAGGATCCAGTCCCTCCTACTGGAGCATGCACATCAGTCTCCAGTGGTCCCCCTGGTGGTCTCTGGGGGTCTTTCATGCTGAAGGCTCGTAGTCTTCCTCTCAGTTTTTTTTTCTTGTCCTTCCCCTTTGTACTCCTTGGCAGCATGTCAAAAGCTTACACAGCATCCCCTGCAAGTTTTGTCTCCTAGCCGTCCTTCAGATTCTTTTTTCTTCTCCTTAATCTCCTGGCCACCTGGCCAGATATCAGGGGCTTGCATAATGTTCCATTGAGAAGCCATAACAGTTACTAGTTGTTAGCAGTTGTTCTGAAACTCCCAGACATCAGAGACTTCAAAGAAAGAACATACAAATACAAATAGCTCTCTATTGACACTTCACGAATTGTTAAAACATTCCTCACAGGCCATTCACAGGGACACTCCAGTCACATCTATAGCAGTACTAAATCATCCACAAAGGCGGCAAAAAGGCTGTAACTGTTAGGAATAAGAGTTCAGAATAACAAAAGCAAATAGGCTCATGGATTTGAGGAATATTTCTGAAGATTTCATAAATTGACTATAATGAGGGGGAGACTGGGACACTGGGAGGAAAGGGAAGAAACCAAAGTCAAGGTACAAGAACTATATACATTAACCATTCTGTTTTTCTTAGACTTGTGGTTATACAGGGGTATGTAAGACAGAAGGTCACATTCATCATACCATGCGGCCCTAGCACTGTTCCATACTGACACGAATCAGATGAACTTATATCACATTCACGAAGGGCAAATTGTGCCTGGTGGCCTTCTACAAGGGACTTACAGCACTCATGGATAGGGGAAGAACAACTGACATCTACTCCATAGACTGTCTCACCTACCAGGTACCTCCCAGAAAGCAATCCCAGCCATGGCCACACCACCAGTTGGCATGCACTTGCTAAAGCACTTGCCAAAAGTCTGTGGCAACCTGTACCAAATGCCTCCCCAAAGATGTGGCTGTTCAGGTCTCTGTCTGCAGGGAGTGCATGAGCCTGTCGTTTCCAATGGAGGTTTACAGAGATACTGCCTGAGCGAGTTGCGAGGAGGTGGAATGTGGGTGGAACATGGGGGAGGCCTTCTGCAGCATGAGCTGCTTGGCAGGCAGAGTACCTGAGTGATTGTGCAGGGCACTCCCTGCAACCCGTACTCCTGGGTGGGCTGAGAAGAGGCCTCCTGAGGACAACAGTTCCTTGTAGCCCTGTGGATGCTGGCTGTGAGGTCACTTCTGTCCCAGCACCTGGAATTTTTCTGGTCAGGGCAGCAAGCAAATCCCCTCCTTCCCTACCTCGCCTTCCCAGGTGCCCTTATACAATAGGTATGAAGACTGGGAACTTGAAGGTCACAGATTATCAAGGGATGTCTCTAGATCAGCTAACCTGATCCTTATGGGTGACTTCAACTTCACAGACATTAACTGGGAATACCAACTGTCAATACAAACAGTATTCCTAATGAATTCCTAACAGAAATAACTAATGCACACTGAAGCTAACTTCTTGGTACAGGCACGAAGGGGAAAGGTGCCTCCAGGATTTGTTGTTTGTAAACAGAGAAGGTAAAGTGGCAATTTGTGGCTGTCTTGGCCAAAGTGACCATGAAGTAGTTGAGTTTAAAATCTTTGGTGACAGGAGAAAAACTCCACTCAAAATGTCATCCTTGGATATGAGAAGAACAGATGTCAGGCTATTAACCACTTCATAAGGTCCCTTGGGAATCTGTTTCTGAAGGTGTCAGAGTCCGTCAGTGCTGGTCACTTTTTAAGAGCCATCTCTTAAGAGCACAGGACCAGGTGATTCCAAAGTGTTAGATGTTAAACAAGAAGGACAGAATGCTGGCTTGGCTGAGCAGGAATCTTCTTCTATAACTTAGGCGGAAAAGGAAAGTCTATGGACACTGGAGGCAAGTTCAAGTGACAAGGGAGGACAACAGAAATGCTGTGTGCCTGGAAGGAGAAAAGTGCGGCCAAAACTCGGAGTTGAAGCTGGCCAGTACTGTCGGAGGCAACAAAAAGGGCTTTTTAAAGTATGTCAACACCAAAAAAGGGACTACAAGTAACAGTAGTCTATTATTCACCTCACAAATAGGGTCACAGACAAAGCAGACGTTTAATGTCTTCTTTGCCTCTGTTTTCAACACCGACCACGGGCCTTGGGACACCTGGAGCCCTGTGTTGAAATCCATTACTCCTTGTCCTGTCACTACATTCACTGATAGACTCCCTTTCCAGCTTCCTTGTGGCCCCCCATTAGGTACTAGAAGGCTGCTGTAAGGTCTCCCCAAACCCTGCTCTTTTCCAGGCCAAACACCCCCAGCTCTCTCAGTCTGTCTTTATCGGAGAGATGCTCCAGCCCTGCAATCATCCTCGTGGCCCTCCTCTGGACTTGCTCCAAACGGTCCATGTTGTTAAACCCCTGCATGTTCTGTTTTCAGGTGATTCATCATGACACACAAAATTATGGCTGTAAAAACCTCAGAGACAAACCAAGGAAGTTTTATTACCAGAAAAACAATCGCAAGAATCCCAAAACTTTGAGGGATGAGGGTCGTGTGTGTCTTTCCCCCCACTCCCCCCCCGCTCCCCTCCCATCTTCCCATTTTGTAAAACATCACAACAAAACCAAGCATCTTCAGGAACTTTGAAGAAAACTGGGAGATTTCCCAAACCTTTTCCCATCCATGTTAAACCAAAACTTGGATTCACTGGAGCAAATCCTGACATTTTGCTCAGTTGTCCAGCTGTTCCAGCTCGTCCATGTCATCTGGGTCAAGCCTCTTGATCTCGGTCTCTGAAGAAAGAAAACAAATGTCAGTGCCTGCCCAGGAGTTGGCAAAGGCATAGCACTGCTGCTCGGGGGCTGCTAGCAGTGGCAAACCCTGGCAGCCATGCCCAGGACTCTCGGCTCTGCCTTCCACAGATGACATAAAACAAGCTGTGAGCTGTTCAGAATGTGGCCGGAGGTGAGAGGTTAGAAACCTGCCCAGCTGTTTGCATCAAACCCAGTTGAGTAGAGGTAGAGGTAGAAGTGACACAGATTCCAGCTATCTCAGGACCAACTGGCCACCTCTGGGATACGGCTTCCTGGCTCAGTGCACGTGCTAACCTCGCTCTGGGCTGAAAAGCTACCCAAAGTGCTCAGCATGGCATTTCCACACTGCGGAGTTCAAAAGGTAATCAAACTTTGAGAGAGCACAACAGACACAAACCTGACCGACAAATGATAAGGGACGTATGTAGTGATGGGAACCCAAACTGATCAGTCACACTGACTGATGGAGCTCAGAGTGTTTATTCCACAGAGGTTATCCGATCAAGGGCCTTGGCAACTGGGCAACGTGGGAAAAGGAGGAAACAAGCAACAAAACACCTGACACAGACCTGACAAAACCAATGAGACAATGACGAGAAACTAACCTCACCACTCACACTCATTGGTGGGCTATCGAGAAACTACAGCTGCCGCTTCCCAGAAGAACCACCTGCACTTTACAGCTCGTAAGGCTGTGAGCCAGGGGGACCTGGACTGGAAGGGGTGTGGGAACTGGGAGGGCTGTACAAACCCAGGATGGGACGTGCAGGAGGAAAGGGAGGTGGGACGTGCAAAGAGGGGGTAAGCAGGAAAGGGCATAGAAGCGGCCACTTGCATGTGAAATGGGGCTAGTCGGTGTGCTTCTTTGGTTTAGCCCCGACACTGATCGCCACGGTCTGTCTTGTAGTCTTACGCCTGCTTAAATCTTTTCCCACTTCTGTCTCCCTGTGATCTCACACTCAATCCCTGGTATGTGTGTGTGTGTGTGTGTGTACGTGCGTGCGTACAGCAGAACAGCAGTACCTTCTCACCAGCTACTGCTGAGACCCGTGCATGAATGAAAACTGGTGCCAACTCCTGCAGTCAGACAGGGACAAGGCTGCCCTTGGCCTCGGCTGCCACCTACTGGAGCCACTGCAGGGGTCTCACTGCAGATGCTGCAGCAAGCACGGTTCTTCAACTCCCAGCCACTGGGCTGGGGATGCTGTGCATCCAAAAAAACATCTGCTGGGGGGCACCGGAGTGACTGTGACTGTGTGTGCGTGTACATGATGAACTCGAAGTGACAGCTGCTGGAGGCAGAGGTGAGCATCTGTACCTCCTACAGACTGTGTGGGTATGGAGGGGGTATGTGTGTGTGCATTCACCCGCAAACTTCAGCCTGGGCCAGCTAGTGACTGTGGGGTACCTCAGGTCCACGCCAGGGTATCAGGTGCGTGGGTGGGGTCCGTGCCCAAGAGAGCAGCTGCAAGAGGTGGCCACACTCCTGACATCCCTTAACGCTTCCCAATGCACTCCTCATCCACGTGTCCCTCAGCTCTTCGCAGCGTCTCAGAGCTGGGCACAAGGATACTCACGGAAATGCTCCTCTATACTGTGCACGAGGTACGTGGTCTGCCTTTCCACCATGTTGAAGGCAATGCCCTTCTTCCCAAAGCGACCCGTTCGACCAATGCGGTGCAGGTAGGTCTCAAAATCCAGCTGCTTCTCCTGATTAACAGGGAGGCTGAAGTTCACCACGATGGTGACTTGTGCCACATCAATCCCTGAAAGACAGAGAGGTTTCTCGCAACCAGGCTCCCACAGATCCGAAGGCAATCACCTGCGTCCAGATCGGGGCTAGTCCACTTGCAGTATAAAGCGGTCAGCCCTGGCTCTGCAGCACACACTACAGTGACATGTCAAGGCAACAAAAGACCTACATGGAGAGGCCACGGAGCACGGGTTGTGTCACCAGAAACAAAGCAGCATCGTGTGTCCCCTGTGAGTTGATGGGCCATGGGGCAAAGCAAGGGGATTCCCACACTGCAGACGCCGCCAGGGTGTTGCTTTTCAGGATACGCTACCTCTAGCACAGACGTTTGTGGTGATGAGGACCTTCTCCTTCCCATCGCGGAATCTCTGAATCACATCGGCCCTCTGCACTATGGTCAGCTCTGCCGTCAGCATGGCGACCTGGTGCCCATCTTTGCTCATCTCCACCGACAGCCAGTCCGCACTCCTGCGAGTCTAGATGCGTGGGAGAGGCAGGAGGAGCTTTTGCAGCAGCTCTGCTGCTGCTGCTCCTCTCAGTCATTGCCTATCCTTCACTGCTAAGCTTCCCCTAAATCCCTTCAGTTGAGCCCCTGCTGCTTTTTAACAGGCAGAGCCTCCAAAGAAGACCAGAGCGATGCAGGCGAGCAAGAAGCCCAACACAAAGTGCAAAGGGCAAGGAAACACAGTATGCTTCCTATGCAATGCTCCCTGGGGAAGCCAGGCAAACGGGATCTCAACCGTCACGACAGATGCTGCTAGAACACCTCTTTTAAAGGCTGCACTTGCTGCAAGTCATCGTGCCCGTGCTTTCACGCTCAGCTCCAGCCAATCTAATGGCTGTGCCAGAAGGGCTGTCCTTTAAGTGCTGCCCAGGTGCTTCCCATCCCTCCCTTCCTTTTGATGGTCTCAGCAGAAGTACTGAGGCCACGCTGTAAGACGGATCGTTTACAAACCACTGACTGCAAGGACACCACCACTCTCTCCTGGCAAACTAGCTGCTTTACCTGGCAGAATATCATAGCCTGCCCAATGGTGATGCTGCCGTAGATGTTGCACAGGGCCTCGTACTTCTCCTCTCTGTTCCTGCACACAAAGTAGTACTGCCTGATATTGCTCAGGGTCAGCTCTTCCTGACGGAGCTTTATTATGATGGGGTTGGAGATAATTTGCTTTGCAAAATTCCACACTGTTTCCTTGAAGGTTGCAGAGAAAAGCAGCATTTGGCAGCCCCTCGGTAAAGCCCTAGAGCACAAAAAGGACTTGTTACCCCTGAGGCATGCTACAAGCTACCTCTGGATGAACAGGCTTTGGAAACAAAGGGATTCCTCCATCCAGGGAGGGCCATTCCTCACTCAGCGCAGCACAGCACAGCACTCCAGAATGAGTCAGCCCTACGGAAGAGGCCTGTCGGAATAAGCTACTCTGCATTTGCAGTATTATTATTCCAAAAGGCTATCTACTATCGGAGGAAAAAACACCCAATTAACACTTGGCCTCCTTCTTTGCACCTGCAGACACCGCTCACACACAGCATTTCCACGTGCCAAGGACAGGTCCCCGTATCCCCTGATTCTCGAGCTACATTTCAAGCCCTGTCATTCACTCTGTAAAGACCTTCATGGCCCACAGAGTTTTTCAAAGCTGAGCAACCAGCAAAAAGTGGGGGAGGAGGATTTACTTGTCTACGTTCTGATCAGGAGCAAAGCTACGTCTGGCCAAGGACATCCAAGGGATGTAGCAGTCAGAGACAATTTCTTTGGCTCCCTTGTTCTGCAGTTTCTTCCACACAAAGTGGATTTCTTTCTTCCTCTCTCTCCCTCTCTCTCTTGTCTTTTCCTGTCTCTCCTCTTCTATTTCTTTCGCTACCCAATGTATCTAAGGGCATCTCGAAACACCGCATTTGACTATCTCAAATTGTGGCAGGACACAAGCCAGCACTGGTATTCACCTCTGAATGCGAATGCTTTGGTACGAGAAGCCCTGACGGTCCATCATTACGTCAGCTTCATCCAGCACAAACAGGCTGATTCTCTTCATATTCACCACTCGCCGTTTGAAACACCAGTCCAGCATTGTCCCAGGAGTCCCGATGACAATCTGCTCCTCCAGCAAGGCACCTGGCAGAACTGCAGGAGGAGAAATCGTATCACACCACCTCAGTGCAAGGAGCATTATGTTTCTCGGCCACACACACCTGGCTGCGAATGAGCAGGGTAGTATCCAGAGAGATAGGGACTCAACATCTGCTATGTTCCGGCTGCTTGAGCATGGTTCCCACCCTGCTGCGTCAGCTTCGGACTGCCTAGCAATGCCTTTGAGGGGGTCATTGCAAAGCGGAGCTCAGGAGCTTAAAATTGCAGGGAGCCATCAAGCAGGGCTGACGCTTCCCTGACGCCTTGTCAGGTGGAAACCAGCAAAAGGGGTGCCCCACCTCTGAAAGGAGACAGCGGTCACGAGAATGACTCCTTAGAAGGCACGGGAATTCACACGCCGTTTCATGTGCCTTCAGAGCTCCGCACAGCTCCCGCTAGTTCACAGCTCTCACAGCATCCCGCTAGCTCCTTACAGGACTGTTACACCGCCCGCAGCTCCGCTCAGCAGGGCTGGACTCACCTCTGTTTCCCTGAACAGCGTACGTAACCCTGATGTCGGCACAAAACTGACCCATCTTCTCGATCACATGTCCGATCTGCAGGGCCAGCTCGTAGGTTGGAGCCAAGCAGAGGCACTGAGAGATAAGACAGCTGTCAGACAAGAGCCACATCTTTTAAAAGCACGCAGTGCCCCTGGCATGGCATACCCTACGCAAACGAGAAGGCATTTCAAAGGAACGGAAAGCTCAGCACGCTGAAATCTCACCGCTAAACTCTTCCAAATCTGCAGAGGGATCAGCAACGGCAGTCGCATTTGCAGCTTTGGAAGGTAACCTGGAAGGTACAGCTGAAGGCAGAAGGGACTCAAGGCAGCTACTAGGAGAGGTCCCTTCTTTACTGTGAGGGTGACAGAGCGCCAGAACCGGCTGCCCAGAGAGGCTGTGGAGTCTCCTTCTTTGGAGACATTCTAAACCCGCCTGGATGCCATCCTGCACAGTGTGCTCTAGGTGATCCTGATCAGCAGGGGAGTTGGACTAGATGAGCGTCAGAGGGCCCTTCCAACCTCGCCCGTTCTGGGATCCCGTGATTTCTGCTAGGGAAATTTGTTTCCTCAGGCACAGTGCCATTTGCTTCTGTGCCCAGCTTTCAACTGAGAGTTTAAATTACATAGGATGCTTGAGACTCAAGACTTTGAAGTGCAGCACCCAGCCTGCGTAGGTGCTTCTGAACCCAGAGAGGTGCCTTGCCTTCTCAGGAGCTTTTACGGCACCAGAAACTAGCGCAAGTCACAGCAAACAGCTGGAGTCTCTGCACGTGCTTCTCAAAGCTGGCTGCATGCTCCTCAAAACAGAACGTCAGGATACCTAGGGCCTGGCTAAATCCACTGCTACCCAGTAAAAGTACCCTCCTTTAGCTGGCAGCTGCATCTGCTCCCAAGCTTTCTATCCAACCTCCCTGCTGCTGGGACGCTACCTGGGTGTTTACCAGCCCACTACAGTGGCTACAGCGGCTAGACCACCGTTGAGACTGGGACAAAACCAGAGCTCTGTCCACGGACAGCGGCTTGAGGGTGCAGCCAAACCCCTGCCGCATGGCCTTTCCCCTTCCTACGTTACCTGCGGGTACTTCTCTGCACCGTTAACTCTGCTCAACATCGCCAACACAAAAGCTGCCGTTTTCCCTGTCCCTGACTGGCTCTGTGCAATCAGGTTTTGGGGCCTGCAAGGCAAAGGCTGCTTAGCCGAGCACAAAGGCTTGGCGTCCCCGCACCGGCACCCCGACGCCACGGTGCCGCAGGGGAGCCAAGGCGGTGGTGGTACCGCTCTGCTCACCCGGGCGGCCCCGGTACTCACGGATGGGCCAGCAGCATTGGCAGAGCTGTCTCCTGGATCTTGGACGGCCTGTTGAAGCCCATGGCGTAGACCCCCTGCAAGAGCTCCTTCTTCCTGCCCAAAAGCACCAAAAGCGACCGTTCCACAAGGAACGGCTAACAGCGCCCAGGGGCAGCTCCAAAGCCCGCCTGCCTCGGGGCTGCCGCCTACTCACAGGGGCAGCTCCTCAAAGCTTTTCACCGAGAAGAGAGGCGAGCTGGGGTCCTGCTGCAGGATCTCCACGTGATGGCTGGACTCCACGAGGGACGTGTGGATCAGCTTGTTCAACAGCGAGCTCTCCGCCAAGTCCACTAGAGAAGGCGCGGGCTCGTGACAAGCCCCGGTGCCCAGGAGAAGCCTCCCCTCGGGCCCCCCGTCCCACACACACGGGGCTCTCCAGCCATCCGCCCCCACCGCCCCTGCCACCGCCGGCTCTTCGCCGAGCTCTTCTCCTGCGCAACCTACCTCAGTCCCGAGGAACCCGGCTGGACTTCACGGCAGCCTGGCACCCTGCCCCGGCCCACGCCTCCGCTGCCCTCGCCTGCTGCCGAGGCTCCGGGAGCTGCCGCTCCCCCAGCCCGGCCCCGGGGGTGCCGGCCCTGCGGCCTGCGCGCAGGCCCCGGGGGACAAGGCCCGGCGGGACCCACCTCTGTCCTCCTCCTCGCTCTCCTCGTCCTCGCTCGTGCAGGCGGGCTCTGCCACGGGACAAGACACACGACGCTCAGCACCTCCCCGCAGCCCCGCCCGGGCCGGCCCCGGCACACGGGGCCCCGAGGGGGGCCGGCCCTCACCCCGCTGCCGACACGGACACAGCTCCCGGCGCCGGCCCGCGCACCGCTGCCGGCGGCCAGGCGAGCCGCACAGCCCGCACAGCCCGCGGCGCCGACGGCAGAGGCGGCCCCGGCCAGGGGAGCGCGCGGGGGACGGGCTGGCCGGGGACGGGCTGCCCGGGGACGGGCTGCCCGGCAGGAGGCTGCCCGGGCCCCGCGCCCGCTCCCGCCGCCGGCCCCCGCCGCCCGAGGCCATCGCGCCCCCGCCGCCGCAGCTCGCGAACCTTCCCCAGGCGCCGCCGCCTGCTGCCCCCCGGCGGCCGGCAGGGCGCAAGGCGGCTGCCGGCGGGCCCCGGACAAGGAGGGCGCGGAGGGGCCCCACACGGGCCTACCCCAGAGTTCAGCCCGTAGGACTACGAGCACAGTCCTAACCTCCGGCTTGGTCCGGGACCACGTCCCTGGGGAGCCGGTGCCAGTGCACGACTGCCCTCTGGGTGAAGAACCTCTTCCAGTCGGCCGGTTGGCTAGTAACTGGGTCACCCATCTCCAACAAGGGCCGGAATAAGTTTAATATTGTCTTTTGTAGTATTTGGAATTGGAAATTGTTACAACGAATGTCCATGTTAGCTTCCTTGACAAAAGTGCATGGCAAGGTATTGAGGGGTGTTGTAAGTTGCCCCCTTAATTAATTTTCAGAGAGCATTGCATTAATAATAGAAAGGAATTTATTGAGTGTGGGAATAGAAATGTTGTTTTTGCAGAGTTACGTTGTTTAGAAGGAGGGAATGTGGTACTGAGATATGCTTACAGTGATAAGAAAGTTTAGCAGGCGACCTTGTAAAATGCAGACAATCAGACTCCTTAGGACAATTAGGTGAAAATCATGGTGTCAAGTCAAGTCAGATAAGTGAAGAAACATTACCACTTCAAGCAGTAAAAATGTCAAAAGAAATTTGAAATTTAACAGGCCGGCGACTGAAGGCCATGCATTGTTTGTGAAGCATCAGATAGATTGTGAATCTGGATTACCCACTCAGTGGGGAAACAGGGGAGGGTCCTGCCATCAAAAGGTATATAAACTGTGTTTTGGAACTAGTAGATGCGCTCTCTCCTGCTTGTGGGGCGCCCGCCGTTGCAATCGCGAATAAATTTCTACTTCACTGAGATCCTCGCCTGAGCCTAAGTTATTGGCTACGGAGTGTTTCTCACAATTTGGGGGCTCGTCCGGGAGCCAGTCACCTACTGGGGAGCCCCACCGCCGCAGCAGCAGGAAGGCATGCCCCGCTGATTTCAGCGGTCCTGTGCATCGACGGTGGCGGTTCTGCGGAAAGCTGACAGAGGGCCCGAGACTGGTTAAAGAGGCAGGATCCGTGAAGTAGTGGGGAAAGGAAGAAGGTAGGCACTCCGGTTTTTTTTTAAGAATCGATCCGGTAACTCTGTGCACAGACCAAGGTCAGAAATATTGAGTATTGCCTTGGGGGTCGGGTGATCTGGTGTATGGTAAGCCCTTGCACGGGGAAGTGCTGGCACTACACCAGGGGAATCTGGTGTACGGTAATCCTTGCACGGGGAAGTGCTTGGAAGTACACCAGGGAATCTGGTAAACTCAGGTGTGCGGTAACGCTGGCACGGGGAAGTGCTTGGCGGTACACCCCCATCTTTCAGTACGTTGGTGTGTGGTACACTGCAGAAGGGAAAATTCTGTAGCACATACTGGCGAGGGTTAGGAAAAATGGGAAAATATGAGTTCCAGGGGACAGGGAGATATCCCTGGGGGAGTGCCTACTAATAGTTCTTCCTGAAGAATGATAAGAAATCGGAAACATAATCCCAAAATTAGAGGGATTGTAAAAGAAAAATAATTTAAAAAAAAAAAAAAAAAGGGTTAAATATTGTGTATCAGTCTGGACAAAAGAACCAATTAAGGAAACAGCAGTATTTTGGCCAAAATATGGGTCTGATGAAAATTCAGGCTTTAAATTTACGTGTAAACAATAAGATTCCTTTTTCAGAGAAGGAGCCAAGTTATGCTCCCTATAATCTTAATATTGAACTGGTGGCAGCAGCAGTCACTCCAGGAAGGGAGATAGGGACTGTAATTAACACTGTCCCTAAAGAAGTATCATACTCTAGGCTCTGGCAAGAATTAGAACAAGGTAGAAGATATATTGAGAATTTTGCCTTCCCTGATACTAACAGTACTAACACTAACTGTGTATCCTCTTAGGTGAACTACCCCCTCCTCCTTACCAGCAGAGAGGTTAGGACTTTTAAGAAGGAGAGGAAGTCTTTATTCGAGGACCCCAACAGCCTAGTTGAACAATTAGACCAGTTCCTACGACCTTATTTATACTCTTGGGGGAGGGAATTATGTCTATAAGTATGTTGTTTACAGGGAAAGAAATGGGAATGATCAGGAGGAGAGCTGCTATACAAGAATGGGGAAGAGCTCATCCTCCAGGACCAGGAGTAATACTGGCAGGGCAGAAATACCCACTTGCCAATCCTGGCTGGAATAATAATAGTGTGCAACACAGAAATCATATGAGAGACTTGGGGTCAGAATGAGAAAGTACTTGGGGATGAGACCTGATGACCCAGTATCCCAAGGGCTCTTGAAAGTTCATTGTGTGATTAAAGCCTTGCAAAATACACAGAAAATGCTTCAGAAGGTGGGGGGATGTAGTGAACAGTCACTGGGGGACCCTCCTGTGGGAGGCCCTGGAGGTGTGTGTCTGGAGGGGAGATAAGAAGGAAAAAAAGAAAAAAGAGATCAAAACTAATGGTATTGACAGTGCAGCGGGTAGTGAGGCAGAGGGTTGGAGAAAGATGAAGAAAATCTTCAGAGGGAGTCAGGGCCAGGATGGAAAGGAGGGGAAGAGAGATGAAGGAATGGCAGGCAAAGAAGGCTGCCTGTGTTGCGGCCCGAGTCCTAGCAGAGACAGGCTTTGATAAGATGTTTTAAGTGTGGCCAGGCTGGCCACTTCGAATAGGAATATCTGGAGTGGAAGAAGGAGGGAAGAAGGAAAATGGGATGAAATATGCTATATTGATATGTTGTTTCAGTATCTTGGAGGGAAAAGGTATGGAATTAAGTTGGACCCTGACTGAGCCTTCGGTGCTGGTATTAGAAAAGTACAGTCTGGAGAAAGATGAAGGAAGTGTTAAAAGGGTTGCTGAAGGTGTTAAAGGTGTGGCATGTAATATTTAACAGAGCTGTTTGAAGTTGAATGAGCAGGGAAAGAGGATGTAGGCATTATCTAAGTAACAGTCTAGAAGTTTTGGTATATTTGCATATTTGTTGTGGTGTTTGTTCGGTTTCCCAAGCATCGGGGAGGGGGACAGGAGGGGGGAACAGCCTGCTCCACCAGGGGCCTCTCCAGCGGCCGCAGGGGGGCTTCGGCTCCAGCGCCTGGAGCGCCTCCTCCCCCTCCTTCTGCACTGACTTTGGTGTCTGCGGGGGGTTTCTCGCTCTCCCAACTGCTGTTGAGCAGCAGGTTTTTGTTTGTTTCTTTGTTTGTTTGTTTTCGTGGATGTGCTCTCACAGAGGCACGGACTGTATTGCTCGTGGCTTGGCTCTGGGCAGCAGTGGGCCCCTTTGGGGCCAGATGAAATTGTCCCTTATCTGCTACGGGGAGGCTTCTGGGTTTTTCTCACGAGGGCTGCCACTGCAGTTTCCCACCCCCCCACTCACAGCCCCCAAACCTTGCCATCAAACCCAATACACTGGGGTAGCTAGGTCATTACTGACTTGTAAAGTATCAGGGATTAAATTAACTAATGAAACCCTAAAAAGTGATGGGGGTAGAAGGGGCTGGGATAACAGTGCCAGTTTTGGGGGATACCAAGCTAAGACTAGGGAATAAAATGATCGCTGGGCAATTATTGTATGTATCCAAGGCAGAGACTAACTTGTTGGGAAGGGATTTGATGATTAAATTGGGCATTCAACTAGTAAATTATTAGACTGGAATAACAGTGTAATTAATGGAGTGCTCTCAGGCCCTGAGAGCAAACATATATTCACCTCTGACTGGAAAGACCCTGAAATGGGGGCGGAAGCAACAATATAGGTGGACAATTTTACCTCGGGGGGTTTACAGGGCCACCTATCTATATGGGTAAGTTTTAAAAAAGATTTTGGAGCAATTACAACCTCCCAAGGAGGTATTAATGTTACAAATATGTGGATCATTTTCTATTGTCAGGACAGGAGAAAAGAGTTGTGAAGAAAGCTACTAACAAGCTATTCAACTTTCTGGGAAAGCAGGGCTTGAGAGTATTAAAAAAAAAAAAAAAAAAAAAAAAGGTTTCAATATGGAGAAAGAGAAGTCAGGTATTTAAGGCATCTAATGTCTGAGGGAAAATGAAGAATAAATACAGAGAGGATTCAGGGAATTGTTGAAAATTAAGAAAGAACTAAAAAGTTTTAAAAGAATGATTTTTTTAAGGAATCAGGAGCCATGAAGTCTGAAGGAAAACGGATACTCCCTGATGGGAGAGAAATGCTGAATAAAGTGATAATGAGGCAAATATTAACTGTTTTACATCAAAAGAGTCGTTGGGAGGTGCAAGCAATGTGTGATATTGTGCTAAGAAAGTATGTCTGTGTAGGAATATACACTTTAGGGAAGCACATATGTAGAGGATGTACCATATGTCAAAAGGTAAATAAAAAGGTGTTCTGTAACCCATCCAGAGAGGGACGGGAGCCAGGGGTCTGACCTTTCCAAAGTATACAGGTAAACTTTACTGAGTTACTTGTTTGTCCTAATTGAGCACGTGACTGGATGGGTGTAAGCTTTACTGCAAGGGTTAAAGCAGGCCTTAGAGATTGAGTGGGATTTTCACAGCCCCTGGCACCCCTCCTTTGCTGGGAAGGTGGAGTGAATGAATCAGACATTAAAGAAGCAATTAACTAAACTAGTGTTAGAAACCCAACTTCCTTGGGTAAAATGCTTACTCCTACAGGTTTAAACAGCACCAAGAAAGGATATAGGAATTTCACCATATGAGATGCTGTTCAGATTGCCCTATCTGGGCAGAAGGGATGAGATACCACAATTCAAAATAAGAGAGTTTTCTTAAGAACTGTATTCTGGGGTTGTCTTCTTTGTCATCTCTCAGGACCTGTGGGTTGTTGGCTCAAACCCCACCTTTGGAATTCCCCATTCACCACCATCACCCAGGAAACTGGGTCCTGATTCGGACCTGGAAAGAGTCAACTCCGGCCTGAATGGGAAGGACAATTACTGACCACTGAAACAGCCGTAAGAACTGCGGAAAAAGGTTGGACTCACTATACTCGAGTGAAGGCATCTGTCGACGCTAGTACCTGGGAAGCTGTTCCTACAAA
Organism: Aythya ferina; assembly: GCF_964211825.1. Classification (NCBI taxonomy): domain Eukaryota; kingdom Metazoa; phylum Chordata; class Aves; order Anseriformes; family Anatidae; genus Aythya; species Aythya ferina. The sequence continues at coordinate 17,083 of NW_028181405.1, read as the reverse complement.
AGACTTGTTGGAAGTTAAAATTGAAGAGAAAAATCTCGTAGTGGACTCTGAGCAGGATAAGAGCTTACAATTGTAAACTAACCTTTTATTTTCACAGGTAACTAACGAGTGTGACTTGTGATTGAGAGAAAGGACAGACCTATAGCGAACTGCAGTGCTCCCAAGGGGGGGGTTGTTATAGTAGTAGTGTACATCTTATTTTTGTATCGATAATTATTTGGAAACCTAAGGTTTAAAAATAATGACAGGGAAAAATTGATTGCTAATTTTGTTTTTAGTGATTCTAGGCCTCAGAGAAGGCCTCGGTCAATTGGTAACTTGGAAAAGGCATGACCAGATAATAGCAAAAACGGGATACCCCATCAAAATATGGGTGACTGTGACAGAGGGTTATGTACCACAAGCCGTCACATTTGATGCTTGTGAGGTGTTAGCTTGTGGAGATTTAAATGCCCAATGACAATTGAGCAGAAAGAACAAATAACTGGGAGAGACACAACAGCCAGATTGAGAATAGCTGTATGGAAACAATCGTCTATTGCCATCAGAGAAAGGGAGAAACTCAAGGAGAAAACAGGAGAGTAAACAGGAGGCCCTCTGAAATGTGGCAGTTCAAACATTTGAGATTCAAACAGGGTACGGGGATGTGAATGCCTGGATAGAATGGGTCAAATATACTGTCCAGAGTCTCAACCGTAGCTACTGCTATGCTTGTGCCTCGGGATGACCGATTGCCCAGATAGTGCCCTTCCCATGGGGGTGGACCAAAGACTCCCAACGGATGCGATGTATGATTGCATTGTACCAAGAAAAGACTGCCTGGGGAAATGAGGCCTGTAAGTCTCTCTTTGCTGTTTCTTGCATGATAACAATATCACAGTTCCCCCTGCATTCTCTACAGCTATAGGTAACCATACAGCTTGCCTCTCACGGCAGGGTGTGAGTGCTACCTGGCATCTGGGACAATTTGCCTTGTGCTACCAAGGACTTGATGGGAAACTGCTCAAGACTAGAGATCCCCAGGGCAGATCTCTGGTGGTACGGTGGAGGGAAGATATTACGGTCCACCCTACCATCTAATTGGGAAGGCACTTGTGCACTTGTTCAATCAGCTATACCCTTCACCCTGGCATTTGAAAGAGAAACATCACAAATACCCAGAAGAAGTAAAGGAGGCTTAGGAATATCATTTGATGATAGAGTATACATAGATTCTATTGGGGTACCTAGAGGAGTTCCGGATGAACATAAAGCCAGAAATTAAATTGCTGCAGGGTTTGAGTTACTGTTCTGGTGGGTAACAATCAATAAAAATGTGGATTGGATTAATTATTTCTATTATAATCAGCAGAGATTCATCAATTATACCAAGGATGCGATGAGAGGAATCGCTGAACAACGAGATGCCGTCAGCAAAATGGCTTGGGAAAACAGGATAGCATTAGATATGATGCTCGTGGAGAAGGGTGGTGTATGCGTGATGCTGGGCAACCGTTGTACTTTTAGCCGTAACAATACTGCCCCGGATGGCACAGTAACAAGAGCATTGCAAGGGCTTACCACCCTTGCCAATGAATTGGCAGAAAATTCGGGAGCAGACACTTCCATCACAGGATGGTTGAAATCTTGGTTTGGTAAATGGAAAGGGATGGTAATGTCCATATTTACATCCTCAATTATAGTAGCAGGAGTTTTGACAGCTATTGGCTGTTGCATTATCCCCTTTGTAAGGGGACTTGTCCAGCGGTTAATTGAAACCACATTATTGAAATAAATGACCATAGATCCACCACCCTACTCAGATAAAATGATATTAGAGGAAATGGAGAGCAAAGAAAGTGAAGAAGAGGAAGATATTTACCAAATTACACTTAAAATAAATAAATAAATAAAAATAAAAAGAGTTTTTGCAAAAATCAACAGTTTATAAAAAAAGAAAAGGGGGGAATTGTGGGAATAGAAATGTTGTTTTTGCAGAGTTACGTTGTTTAGAAGGAGGGAATGTGGTACTGAGATATGCTTACAGTAATAAGAAAGTTTAGCAGGCGACCTTGTAAAATGCAGACAATCAGACTCCTTAGGACAATTAGGTGAAAATCATGGTGTCAAGTCAAGTCAGATAAGTGAAGAAACATTACCGCTTCAAGCAGTAAAAATGTCAAAAGAAATTTGAAATTTAACAGGCCGGCGACTGAAGGCCATGCATTGTTTGTGAAGCATCAGATAGATTGTGAATCTGGATTACCCACTCAGTGGGGAAACAGGGGAGGGTCCTGCCATCAAAAGGTATATAAACTGTGTTTTGGAACTAGTAGATGCGCTCTCTCCTGCTTGTGGGGCGCCCGCCATTGCAATCGCGAATAAATTTCTACTTCACTGAGATCCTCGCCTGAGCCTAAGTTATTGGCTACGGAGTGTTTCTCACATTGAGTAAGCAACAGCAAGCAAAACAGCGCTGGGCGGCCGGGGAGTCTCGGCTCCGCCAATGGCGCGCACCTCACCCCCGCCAGGGTCCCTTTTTATATCTTGGTAATTCCGGGATTACGCAGCACATCCTGGTATGTTCTGCGACTGCGCACACTGTTGCTAGGGGGTCGTCTCTGTCCCTCTGGTGGTCGTGAAGATGAAGGCCATAGTCTTCCTCGGCGTTGTGGTTCACCTTCTTTTTTTATTTGGTCATGTTGGCCCAGCGTGAGACAGGAAGGCAGGATGTTGATACACTAGTTCAGCAACTTATCAGGAGATGGTTACGTGAGCTTTGCAGCAGTGTCTTTGAACAAAAGAGGCAACTGAGATGCAGAAGGAGAGAAGGGGAGGGGGTTCTCTTTTTTGTTACATTAAGAAAAAGAATTTTCATAGTGTCTAGCCAAGCATTATACAGCTCCTTACTTCAGCAGGGAGTTTTCACAACTCCCGTTCCTCAAACAGAACTCCTTATTTTATAATACAAAGGGCAATGAACAAACATTTATTGTGTATTACAAGGGGTACGTATCATAAAGACTGGGAAGAAAAATATTTGTATTAAGTAAAAGGATTTACTAGATTTTCCAGAAAAGGGGGGACTGATATTGTATAAACTCAGGCTCTGCAGTCTATGCCTCTGAGAAAGCAGATTTAAGAAAGGAAAGACAAAACTGCTGCACATCAGCACCAGTGAGACAGAGGAGTGAGAAACAGCCCTGCAGACACCGAGGTCAGTACAGCAGGAGGGCAGGGGGTGCTCCAGGCTCACAGCAGCAGTTCCCCTGCGGCCTGTACAGGGAGAGGCCCCTGGTGGAGCAGGCTGTCGCCCTGCAGCCCATGGTGTACCACAGCGGCGCAGAGCTCCATGATGCAGCCAGGGAAGGAGCCCACAATGGATCTGACCTGAAGGAGGCTGTGGCCTGTGGAGAACCCCTGCTGGAGCAGACTCCAGGTCAGATCTGCAGCCCATGGAGAGGAGCCTCTGCAGGAACAGGGGACCTGGGGGGAGCTGCCACCCATGGGGTCCCATCCTGGAGCAGTTTGCGGCTGATGGATGGATCCCATGGTACGGACCCATACTTGGAGCAGTTCTCGAGGTGCTGCTGCCTGTGGGAAGCACACGCAGGATTCTTTTTGGAAAGGACTGCATCCCATGGGAGGTATCCCACTTTGGAGCAGGGGCAGAGAGTGACCGAGAAGGAGTGGCGGAGACAAAGTGCCATAAACTGACCACAACCCCTATTCCCTGTTTGTCTGCGCTGCGTGGGGGGAGCAGGTGGAAGAGGGCAGATGGGGTGGAAGGTGGTTTTAATTTGTTTTCTCTGTTTCTCACTTCTCTAGCTTGTTAGTAACAGGCAATACATTTCTCTAATCTCTCTCCACTGAGTCCATATTGCCCGTGGCAATCTCCTTGGCCTTATCTCAAGCCGTGAGCCCTTTTCATCGTATTTTCTCCCCCTTTCCCTTTGAGGTGTGGGAGTGAGAGAGCAGCTGTGGTGGAGCTCAGCTGCCCACCTGAGTAAAACCACGACACTCTTCAAGGAGGAGGTTATCACCAACGCATTCCGGGAAGCTCTTAGATTGCTTACGCCCTGCTGTGCTGTCCCTCCAACAGATGTGCAGTGGTTGACGTCTCCCATGAAGACCAGGGCTTGTGAATGTGAGGTTGCTTCCAGCTGCCTATAAAAGGCCTTATCTGCTTGGTCTTCCTGGTCGGGTGGCCCGTAGACAGCCTCCACTGTACTGCCACCTCTCTTGAATCCACCCTTAGTCCCATGCTTCACTTTGCCCCGATCTGCCCTAAACTGGGGGCATATGGCAGGTGGGAAGCGAGGGAGGGGGAATCTGCCCAACAGAGAAACACAGGCCTCTGGGCTCCCAGCTTTCCCCTCAGCCAGTCTGCTCACTGCGGTGGTGCTGCCAGAAAGGACCCAGGCATTCCAGTCACCGGCAGAGGAGAGGGGACACAGGCACACACACAAGGTAGCTTTGCTGAAGGTGTTTATTGCAGATGGGGGGGAAATGGGCCATATCGTCCAGAGGATCTGGCAGCACGATCCAGGGATGACCATCTCTTCATGTAACTGGGGGGCGACAGGATGGGGGTTCATCACAATCTGTGGGCCTGAAAGACAAAGCGCAAGACGTGATCGCCCAGCATCCGTGGGGACACGAGAGAGGCCTCGTCCCCACCAGGTCTCTGAAAAGATCAGAGGAGGAAGCAGGGAATCGTAGCCCACCCCCAGCCCCCAATACACCCCCAGCAGGACTCGGCTCTCTTGGGGTCTGTACGGCACCCAGAGCCCCTTGCCCAGCGTGCAGCTACCCTGGGGTGCCCATAGACCTCTGGACCCAGTCCTATGGGGATCCTGGGGGTCTGTATGGCATCAGAACCCCTGCCTACACTGCATGCTAAGCCTCTGGGTCCATCCAGCCTGCTGAGCATAAGGCCCAGGGACGGTTCTGTCCAGCCACAAAGTTCAACAAGGCCAAGTGCAAGGTCCTGCATCTGGGCTGGGGCAGTCCCAAGGACAAACACAGGCCAGGTGAAGAACAGATTGAGAACAGCCCTGAGGAGAAGGACCTCGGGGTGCTGGTTGACGAGAAGCTTGACGTGAGCCAGCAACGTGCACCTGCAGCCCCAAAAGGCAACCGTACCCTGGGCTGCATCAAAAGCAGCGTAGCCAGCAGGGCAAGGAAGGTAATTCTCCCCCTCTGCTCTGCTCTGCTCTGGTGAGACCCCACCTGGAGCCCTGTGGTCAGCTCTGGAGCCCCCAGCACCAGGAGGACATGGACCTATTAGAATGAGTCTAGAGGAGGGCCACAATGATGATCAAAGAGCTGGAGTACCTCTCCTATGAAGACAGGCTGAGGGAGCTGGGGTTGTCCAGCGTGGAGAAGAGGAGGCGCCAGGGACACATCATTGTGGCCTCTCAGTACTTAAAGGGGGTCTGCAGAAAAGATGGGGGGGGGCTCTTTCTCTGCGAGTGTAGTGATAGGACAAGGCGTAATGGTTTTAAACTAAAAGAGGGTAGGTTTAGATTAGATACTCAGAAGAAATTCTTCACTCTGAGGGTGGTGAGGCTCTGGCGCAGGTTGCCCAGAGACGTGGTGGATGCCTCATCCCTGGAAGTGCTCCAGGCCAGCTTGGGTGGGGCTTTGGGCAACCTGGTCTGCTGGGAGGTGTCCCTGCACATGGCAGGGGACTTGAAACTAGATGACCTTTAGGGTCCCCTCCAAACCAAAACATTCTGTGATTCCATGATCCTGAGACAGATCGTGGCTAATGCCCTCTATTGCCCCCAGCCATACACAAGTTCTGCCCAGCACAGAGGCCTCTGGGGTTTCCTGGAGTAAAGGATCCTTTGCAGGGCCAGCGACACGCCAGTGCTGCTCACCTAGGCATAGAGATCTGCAGCCAGGCGTTTCTTGCGCACTGCTGCCACCACCTCGACAGGCACAGGCTGCAGAGCCCTCTTCCCTCGCAGAAACTTCAGCTGCAGCAGGAGAGAGATCGTGAGACCTCAGTGGGCGCCGGGATGAATTCAACCCAGCAGGTGACGGCAGGGCACGGGGGAGGCAAATGGCCCCGCAGTTCTCAAGACTGGCTCCAGCCCAAGGCCACCCCGATACTCACTTCCAGATCAAAGCCTCCACTTGCCGCAAACTCAGAGTCTTTCAGGAACTAGGAAAGGAGAATGAGGGGGTCAGTCTGGATTGGTGCTTGATGTGGAAGGATGAAGGGGGCACAGGTGTCCCCAGTCACCCCTACTGCGTGGCTTCCCCTCGGTCTGCGAGGGAAAATCCCTTCTGCTCCCCACAGACCCGTTGCTCCCCAGCTTCATCTGGAATAGCTGTTGATGCAGGGACCTCGGGTGGGGATGGAGACAAGGATGTGGGGACCAAAAGACAGGGCACAGAGGGGATTCGAACAGAGGGAATTTGCAGACCCCAGGGGACTACTGGGCTGGGGGTGCTGAAGTTATGGGACCGTGTGGGACGCAAGTCAGGGGATAAGGAATTCAAAGAGAGCGAATGTGGAGACTTCAAGTGACGTGATTGGTGTGGGCTGAAGGAAGGGGCTTGAGGTGGACCAAAACGAGGGGACTGGGAGGACTGCTGGGGGGGTATTTGGAAGTGGGGGTGAAAGGAAGGGGACACCACAGCAATGGATTAGATGAAAGGCAGAGGACTGAGAGGAAAGAATGAAAGAAAGGCATTGGAAGAGATGAAAGGTACGGCACTGGGGAGCCTAGACAGGACATGGAGGAGATCCAGGGAAAGGGACACCTTGGTGCGGACCAAAGGCGTCGGGGCGGTGGGCTTAGGAGGGGTCCCCAGAGGTCTCTGGAGAGGGATCTCCAGACTCTTTGGGCATCCCACACACCTGACCAGGAGTGGAGGGATCACCTGGACACTTTATGGAGTTTTTGCCAAAGTCTAGGTGTCAGGGAGGGCGCAGTGCCCCCGGTCAGTGGGGTCTCCTCCCCAAGAGCTGCCCATAGCATGGAACCCATCCCCATAGCACTGGGGCTCACCAGAGCATCTGCTGGGAGGCATAGCATGGCGAGGAGCAGGGCCATGCTGAGCAGGGCGATCTTCATCTTCCTCCGTGGTCTACGCAGTCCCGGATGAGGCTGGAGAAAGTGAGGGGCAAGATTTATCTCTCGCAGGACTCCCCATTGACCCCACCCCGAGAGCCCAGGGGCAAAGCCACGCTTGGCATGCACCAGCCCTGGCAGTGAGCCCACCGCTGGCAGAGACTGACCCACACCTCCGCCACTCACCCAGCCACCTTCTGCGGCACCAGGCCAGCTTCCTGCACAGGGCAGCTCCACAGGGACGGCTCCAGGCATCAGGGGGTGGCGAGGGGGCGGTCAGACACCCTGCAGTGAGTTCCCCAGCAGGAAACCATCCTCCAACAGCCCCTAAAGCCATGTCTCCCTGTCTCCCAGTGCCCCTCACCTTCCAGGCCAGGCTTACTCCCCAGGACTCCCCCAGAGATGATGCAGCCTCAAATTAAGGGACTCTAAGCAGAGTTGTTTCTGACCCCTCTGCAGTCCCTTGAGTGAACGGGCACGCTGAGACTGACTCCTCTTCTTCAGGCACTGGGGACACTGGCATTAGGGGACACTGGGAAGGTAGGAGGACAGCTGGGGGGCATGGGCAATGGGGACAGCCGGGTGACTGAGAACTTGAGGTCCAGAGGGTGATCAGGGTACTGGGAGGCACTGGCCGTGAGGAGCACTGGTGAATGCTGGGCACCAGGGGATGAGGACTCTGCTTGCAGGAGCTGCTGGGGGCGGTCGAAGAGCACAGCTCCAGCCCAGACCATCTCCAAGTTATTGCAGGCCCCAAACTGGTCCCAGTCTCCAGCCATGGCCCCTGAGAGAGGACAGACAGCACAAGGTAACAAGCCCTGCCCTGGTCCATGCCTTGCCACTGTCTGGGGGCACCATGCCCTCCCGGACACCTGGGTCCTTCCCTGCAGAGCTGACCCCCACATGGCGAGTGCCAGTGCCCCATCACCAGCAAGGCTCCAGCTCCCCTTCCATTCCCACATGGGGCTCAGCCAAGTCTCCCCAAAGGCCTTGTTCCCAGGCAGTGTCCCTGCAATGCCCCTCGCCCCAGCAGAGGCTAGCCCTGTCCCTGAGCAGGATGAGGCCATTCAGAGGGGACGCGATGAGGCAGGCGCTTGTCCCCGGGCAGCTGCTCAGACCTAATTGCGGGAGCAAATTTCCTCTGGACAGGGAAGAGAGGTTTGACTCCAAAGCATCTCTGATAAGCTGTGTTTGCCCAGGGCCCGTGGGACAAGGAGCCCATTCAGGCAGCACGGTCCTTCCGGACAGGGCCCGAGCAGGAGGAGGTTGCAGCAGGACGTGGAGCAGCCTGGGCTCCCTCCAGCATTGGCAGTCAGCAGAGCCCATGGAGGGGGGCAGCCCTGGTGTGGTAGTGGAGGGGCACATCCTGGAGCAAGCAGTCATCTGGAAGTTTTTCATTTTGGCTGCTTCTGCTTCTTGCACTACTTGCCAGATAGCTGAATTATCAGCTTATCAGTGTTGCATTATTTATTATATTTAAAAACAAAGTGACATTATTAAAAGTGGTCTTCAGGGAGATCCCATCTGCTGGTTTAATGATATCTAAAAAGATATGTTTGTGTAAGAGGGGAGAGATATGCCACTGTTAAAAAACACAAACATTTCGGTTCATGAAATCTTCCAGTTGACTGCCTACTCTTTGGTAAATTTCCAAAGCTAATATTCAACGTGATCTGCAGGGGAGGAAAACAAGATGTGGGACATCTGGCTTCCCTGTTCTGCATGAGGAGGCAAGCATTGGCTGGAAACCACTGTGTCTCAGGGTCACTGGGGTGCTCTCCTTGATCTGAGGGGAGAGTTGAGCCTGTTGTTCACACTGCCACTGCCTCCCCTGGCGCACACTGCCCAGAGGATGCTGCCCAGGGACCCTAAGACACTGATGTCCAGGATGGGGGACAGGGAAGAAAACCCCCATGGTAGCCCTTGGAAGATCTGTAGAGCCGGCAGGGCAGAGAGAGGCAGTGCCCCACAGGGAGACACCTCTATTGTACTGCTGCTCAATGCCTCTTTTCTGCCAGGACTGCCCTGCCATCAGGTTTCTCCAAAGGAAAGTGACCACCCGGCTGTCAGGCTGCTCCCAGAGGACTGCCACTGCCTCTGGGCTCCAGCCGGTCCCCAGGGCAGCGAGGGAACCGCAGCATGCTGGGTGCTCCAGGATGTGCCCCTCCACTACCACACCAGGGCTGCCCCCCTCCATGGGCTCTGCTGACTGCCAATGCTGGAGGGAGCCCAGGCTGCTCCACGTCCTGCTGCAACCTCCTCCTGCTCGGGCCCTGTCCGGAAGGACCGTGCTGCCTGAATGGGCTCCTTGTCCCACGGGCCCTGGGCAAACACAGCTTATCAGAGATGCTTTGGAGTCAAACCTCTCTTCCCTGTCCAGAGGAAATTTGCTCCCGCAATTAGGTCTGAGCAGCTGCCCGGGGACAAGCGCCTGCCTCATCGCGTCCCCTCTGAATGGCCTCATCCTGCTCAGGGACAGGGCTAGCCTCTGCTGGGGCGAGGGGCATTGCAGGGACACTGCCTGGGAACAAGGCCTTTGGGGAGACTTGGCTGAGCCCCATGTGGGAATGGAAGGGGAGCTGGAGCCTTGCTGGTGATGGGGCACTGGCACTCGCCATGTGGGGGTCAGCTCTGCAGGGAAGGACCCAGGTGTCCGGGAGGGCATGGTGCCCCCAGACAGTGGCAAGGCATGGACCAGGGCAGGGCTTGTTACCTTGTGCTGTCTGTCCTCTCTCAGGGGCCATGGCTGGAGACTGGGACCAGTTTGGGGCCTGCAATAACTTGGAGATGGTCTGGGCTGGAGCTGTGCTCTTCGACCGCCCCCAGCAGCTCCTGCAAGCAGAGTCCTCATCCCCTGGTGCCCAGCATTCACCAGTGCTCCTCACGGCCAGTGCCTCCCAGTACCCTGATCACCCTCTGGACCTCAAGTTCTCAGTCACCCGGCTGTCCCCATTGCCCATGCCCCCCAGCTGTCCTCCTACCTTCCCAGTGTCCCCTAATGCCAGTGTCCCCAGTGCCTGAAGAAGAGGAGTCAGTCTCAGCGTGCCCGTTCACTCAAGGGACTGCAGAGGGGTCAGAAACAACTCTGCTTAGAGTCCCTTAATTTGAGGCTGCATCATCTCTGGGGGAGTCCTGGGGAGTAAGCCTGGCCTGGAAGGTGAGGGGCACTGGGAGACAGGGAGACATGGCTTTAGGGGCTGTTGGAGGATGGTTTCCTGCTGGGGAACTCACTGCAGGGTGTCTGACCGCCCCCTCGCCACCCCCTGATGCCTGGAGCCGTCCCTGTGGAGCTGCCCTGTGCAGGAAGCTGGCCTGGTGCCGCAGAAGGTGGCTGGGTGAGTGGCGGAGGTGTGGGTCAGTCTCTGCCAGCGGTGGGCTCACTGCCAGGGCTGGTGCATGCCAAGCGTGGCTTTGCCCCTGGGCTCTCGGGGTGGGGTCAATGGGGAGTCCTGCGAGAGATAAATCTTGCCCCTCACTTTCTCCAGCCTCATCCGGGACTGCGTAGACCACGGAGGAAGATGAAGATCGCCCTGCTCAGCATGGCCCTGCTCCTCGCCATGCTATGCCTCCCAGCAGATGCTCTGGTGAGCCCCAGTGCTATGGGGATGGGTTCCATGCTATGGGCAGCTCTTGGGGAGGAGACCCCACTGACCGGGGGCACTGCGCCCTCCCTGACACCTAGACTTTGGCAAAAACTCCATAAAGTGTCCAGGTGATCCCTCCACTCCTGGTCAGGTGTGTGGGATGCCCAAAGAGTCTGGAGATCCCTCTCCAGAGACCTCTGGGGACCCCTCCTAAGCCCACCGCCCCGACGCCTTTGGTCCGCACCAAGGTGTCCCTTTCCCTGGATCTCCTCCATGTCCTGTCTAGGCTCCCCAGTGCCGTACCTTTCATCTCTTCCAATGCCTTTCTTTCATTCTTTCCTCTCAGTCCTCTGCCTTTCATCTAATCCATTGCTGTGGTGTCCCCTTCCTTTCACCCCCACTTCCAAATACCCCCCCAGCAGTCCTCCCAGTCCCCTCGTTTTGGTCCACCTCAAGCCCCTTCCTTCAGCCCACACCAATCACGTCACTTGAAGTCTCCACATTCGCTCTCTTTGAATTCCTTATCCCCTGACTTGCGTCCCACACGGTCCCATAACTTCAGCACCCCCAGCCCAGTAGTCCCCTGGGGTCTGCAAATTCCCTCTGTTCGAATCCCCTCTGTGCCCTGTCTTTTGGTCCCCACATCCTTGTCTCCATCCCCACCCGAGGTCCCTGCATCAACAGCTATTCCAGATGAAGCTGGGGAGCAACGGGTCTGTGGGGAGCAGAAGGGATTTTCCCTCGCAGACCGAGGGGAAGCCACGCAGTAGGGGTGACTGGGGACACCTGTGCCCCCTTCATCCTTCCACATCAAGCACCAATCCAGACTGACCCCCTCATTCTCCTTTCCTAGTTCCTGAAAGACTCTGAGTTTGCGGCAAGTGGAGGCTTTGATCTGGAAGTGAGTATCGGGGTGGCCTTGGGCTGGAGCCAGTCTTGAGAACTGCGGGGCCATTTGCCTCCCCCGTGCCCTGCCGTCACCTGCTGGGTTGAATTCATCCCGGCGCCCACTGAGGTCTCACGATCTCTCTCCTGCTGCAGCTGAAGTTTCTGCGAGGGAAGAGGGCTCTGCAGCCTGTGCCTGTCGAGGTGGTGGCAGCAGTGCGCAAGAAACGCCTGGCTGCAGATCTCTATGCCTAGGTGAGCAGCACTGGCGTGTCGCTGGCCCTGCAAAGGATCCTTTACTCCAGGAAACCCCAGAGGCCTCTGTGCTGGGCAGAACTTGTGTATGGCTGGGGGCAATAGAGGGCATTAGCCACGATCTGTCTCAGGATCATGGAATCACAGAATGTTTTGGTTTGGAGGGGACCCTAAAGGTCATCTAGTTTCAAGTCCCCTGCCATGTGCAGGGACACCTCCCAGCAGACCAGGTTGCCCAAAGCCCCACCCAAGCTGGCCTGGAGCACTTCCAGGGATGAGGCATCCACCACGTCTCTGGGCAACCTGCGCCAGAGCCTCACCACCCTCAGAGTGAAGAATTTCTTCTGAGTATCTAATCTAAACCTACCCTCTTTTAGTTTAAAACCATTACGCCTTGTCCTATCACTACACTCGCAGAGAAAGAGCCCCCCCCCATCTTTTCTGCAGACCCCCTTTAAGTACTGAGAGGCCACAATGATGTGTCCCTGGCGCCTCCTCTTCTCCACGCTGGACAACCCCAGCTCCCTCAGCCTGTCTTCATAGGAGAGGTACTCCAGCTCTTTGATCATCATTGTGGCCCTCCTCTAGACTCATTCTAATAGGTCCATGTCCTCCTGGTGCTGGGGGCTCCAGAGCTGACCACAGGGCTCCAGGTGGGGTCTCACCAGAGCAGAGCAGAGCAGAGGGGGAGAATTACCTTCCTTGCCCTGCTGGCTACGCTGCTTTTGATGCAGCCCAGGGTACGGTTGCCTTTTGGGGCTGCAGGTGCACGTTGCTGGCTCACGTCAAGCTTCTCGTCAACCAGCACCCCGAGGTCCTTCTCCTCAGGGCTGTTCTCAATCTGTTCTTCACCTGGCCTGTGTTTGTCCTTGGGACTGCCCCAGCCCAGATGCAGGACCTTGCACTTGGCCTTGTTGAACTTTGTGGCTGGACAGAACCGTCCCTGGGCCTTATGCTCAGCAGGCTGGATGGACCCAGAGGCTTAGCATGCAGTGTAGGCAGGGGTTCTGATGCCATACAGACCCCCAGGATCCCCATAGGACTGGGTCCAGAGGTCTATGGGCACCCCAGGGTAGCTGCACGCTGGGCAAGGGGCTCTGGGTGCCGTACAGACCCCAAGAGAGCCGAGTCCTGCTGGGGGTGTATTGGGGGCTGGGGGTGGGCTACGATTCCCTGCTTCCTCCTCTGATCTTTTCAGAGACCTGGTGGGGACGAGGCCTCTCTCGTGTCCCCACGGATGCTGGGCGATCACGTCTTGCGCTTTGTCTTTCAGGCCCACAGATTGTGATGAACCCCCATCCTGTCGCCCCCCAGTTACATGAAGAGATGGTCATCCCTGGATCGTGCTGCCAGATCCTCTGGACGATATGGCCCATTTCCCCCCCATCTGCAATAAACACCTTCAGCAAAGCTACCTTGTGTGTGTGCCTGTGTCCCCTCTCCTCTGCCGGTGACTGGAATGCCTGGGTCCTTTCTGGCAGCACCACCGCAGTGAGCAGACTGGCTGAGGGGAAAGCTGGGAGCCCAGAGGCCTGTGTTTCTCTGTTGGGCAGATTCCCCCTCCCTCGCTTCCCACCTGCCATATGCCCCCAGTTTAGGGCAGATCGGGGCAAAGTGAAGCATGGGACTAAGGGTGGATTCAAGAGAGGTGGCAGTACAGTGGAGGCTGTCTACGGGCCACCCGACCAGGAAGACCAAGCAGATAAGGCCTTTTATAGGCAGCTGGAAGCAACCTCACATTCACAAGCCCTGGTCTTCATGGGAGACGTCAACCACTGCACATCTGTTGGAGGGACAGCACAGCAGGGCGTAAGCAATCTAAGAGCTTCCCGGAATGCGTTGGTGATAACCTCCTCCTTGAAGAGTGTCGTGGTTTTACTCAGGTGGGCAGCTGAGCTCCACCACAGCTGCTCTCTCACTCCCACACCTCAAAGGGAAAGGGGGAGAAAATACGATGAAAAGGGCTCACGGCTTGAGATAAGGCCAAGGAGATTGCCACGGGCAATATGGACTCAGTGGAGAGAGATTAGAGAAATGTATTGCCTGTTACTAACAAGCTAGAGAAGTGAGAAACAGAGAAAACAAATTAAAACCACCTTCCACCCCATCTGCCCTCTTCCACCTGCTCCCCCCACGCAGCGCAGACAAACAGGGAATAGGGGTTGTGGTCAGTTTATGGCACTTTGTCTCCGCCACTCCTTCTCGGTCACTCTCTGCCCCTGCTCCAAAGTGGGATACCTCCCATGGGATGCAGTCCTTTCCAAAAAGAATCCTGCGTGTGCTTCCCACAGGCAGCAGCACCTCGAGAACTGCTCCAAGTATGGGTCCGTACCATGGGATCCATCCATCAGCCGCAAACTGCTCCAGGATGGGACCCCATGGGTGGCAGCTCCCCCCAGGTCCCCTGTTCCTGCAGAGGCTCCTCTCCATGGGCTGCAGATCTGACCTGGAGTCTGCTCCAGCAGGGGTTCTCCACAGGCCACAGCCTCCTTCAGGTCAGATCCATTGTGGGCTCCTTCCCTGGCTGCATCATGGAGCTCTGCGCCGCTGTGGTACACCATGGGCTGCAGGGCGACAGCCTGCTCCACCAGGGGCCTCTCCCTGTACAGGCCGCAGGGGAACTGCTGCTGTGAGCCTGGAGCACCCCCTGCCCTCCTGCTGTACTGACCTCGGTGTCTGCAGGGCTGTTTCTCACTCCTCTGTCTCACTGGTGCTGATGTGCAGCAGTTTTGTCTTTCCTTTCTTAAATCTGCTTTCTCAGAGGCATAGACTGCAGAGCCTGAGTTTATACAATATCAGTCCCCCCTTTTCTGGAAAATCTAGTAAATCCTTTTACTTAATACAAATATTTTTCTTCCCAGTCTTTATGATACGTACCCCTTGTAATACACAATAAATGTTTGTTCATTGCCCTTTGTATTATAAAATAAGGAGTTCTGTTTGAGGAACGGGAGTTGTGAAAACTCCCTGCTGAAGTAAGGAGCTGTATAATGCTTGGCTAGACACTATGAAAATTCTTTTTCTTAATGTAACAAAAAAGAGAACCCCCTCCCCTTCTCTCCTTCTGCATCTCAGTTGCCTCTTTTGTTCAAAGACACTGCTGCAAAGCTCACGTAACCATCTCCTGATAAGTTGCTGAACTAGTGTATCAACATCCTGCCTTCCTGTCTCACGCTGGGCCAACATGACCAAATAAAAAAAGAAGGTGAACCACAACGCCGAGGAAGACTATGGCCTTCATCTTCACGACCACCAGAGGGACAGAGACGACCCCCTAGCAACAGTGTGCGCAGTCGCAGAACATACCAGGATGTGCTGCGTAATCCCGGAATTACCAAGATATAAAAAGGGACCCTGGCGGGGGTGAGGTGCGCGCCATTGGCGGAGCCGAGACTCCCCGGCCGCCCAGCGCTGTTTTGCTTGCTGTTGCTTACTCAATGTGAGAAACACTCCGTAGCCAATAACTTAGGCTCAGGCGAGGATCTCAGTGAAGTAGAAATTTATTCGCGATTGCAATGGCGGGCGCCCCACAAGCAGGAGAGAGCGCATCTACTAGTTCCAAAACACAGTTTATATACCTTTTGATGGCAGGACCCTCCCCTGTTTCCCCACTGAGTGGGTAATCCAGATTCACAATCTATCTGATGCTTCACAAACAATGCATGGCCTTCAGTCGCCGGCCTGTTAAATTTCAAATTTCTTTTGACATTTTTACTGCTTGAAGTGGTAATGTTTCTTCACTTATCTGACTTGACTTGACACCATGATTTTCACCTAATTGTCCTAAGGAGTCTGATTGTCTGCATTTTACAAGGTCGCCTGCTAAACTTTCTTATTACTGTAAGCATATCTCAGTACCACATTCCCTCCTTCTAAACAACGTAACTCTGCAAAAACAACATTTCTATTCCCACAATTCCCCCCTTTTCTTTTTTTATAAACTGTTGATTTTTGCAAAAACTCTTTTTATTTTTATTTATTTATTTATTTTAAGTGTAATTTGGTAAATATCTTCCTCTTCTTCACTTTCTTTGCTCTCCATTTCCTCTAATATCATTTTATCTGAGTAGGGTGGTGGATCTATGGTCATTTATTTCAATAATGTGGTTTCAATTAACCGCTGGACAAGTCCCCTTACAAAGGGGATAATGCAACAGCCAATAGCTGTCAAAACTCCTGCTACTATAATTGAGGATGTAAATATGGACATTACCATCCCTTTCCATTTACCAAACCAAGATTTCAACCATCCTGTGATGGAAGTGTCTGCTCCCGAATTTTCTGCCAATTCATTGGCAAGGGTGGTAAGCCCTTGCAATGCTCTTGTTACTGTGCCATCCGGGGCAGTATTGTTACGGCTAAAAGTACAACGGTTGCCCAGCATCACGCATACACCACCCTTCTCCACGAGCATCATATCTAATGCTATCCTGTTTTCCCAAGCCATTTTGCTGACGGCATCTCGTTGTTCAGCGATTCCTCTCATCGCATCCTTGGTATAATTGATGAATCTCTGCTGATTATAATAGAAATAATTAATCCAATCCACATTTTTATTGATTGTTACCCACCAGAACAGTAACTCAAACCCTGCAGCAATTTAATTTCTGGCTTTATGTTCATCCGGAACTCCTCTAGGTACCCCAATAGAATCTATGTATACTCTATCATCAAATGATATTCCTAAGCCTCCTTTACTTCTTCTGGGTATTTGTGATGTTTCTCTTTCAAATGCCAGGGTGAAGGGTATAGCTGATTGAACAAGTGCACAAGTGCCTTCCCAATTAGATGGTAGGGTGGACCGTAATATCTTCCCTCCACCGTACCACCAGAGATCTGCCCTGGGGATCTCTAGTCTTGAGCAGTTTCCCATCAAGTCCTTGGTAGCACAAGGCAAATTGTCCCAGATGCCAGGTAGCACTCACACCCTGCCGTGAGAGGCAAGCTGTATGGTTACCTATAGCTGTAGAGAATGCAGGGGGAACTGTGATATTGTTATCATGCAAGAAACAGCAAAGAGAGACTTACAGGCCTCATTTCCCCAGGCAGTCTTTTCTTGGTACAATGCAATCATACATCGCATCCGTTGGGAGTCTTTGGTCCACCCCCATGGGAAGGGCACTATCTGGGCAATCGGTCATCCCGAGGCACAAGCATAGCAGTAGCTACGGTTGAGACTCTGGACAGTATATTTGACCCATTCTATCCAGGCATTCACATCCCCGTACCCTGTTTGAATCTCAAATGTTTGAACTGCCACATTTCAGAGGGCCTCCTGTTTACTCTCCTGTT